>NC_133332.1:195009002-195169002 GCF_042186555.1 Aquarana catesbeiana | reverse complement strand
AGAAAATTAGACAATTAAAAACATTATTCCCCAGCATCAGTATAACATTCAATAATTTAATTCTTCTGGAATAACTAATATGGAAAGGCACACTTATCAGATTGCTCACCCCCTCTGATGGAACATTGATTACATTTTAGGGGGTTGGGAAATCCCTAAAAAAAATTACTTTTAGGACACGCAGGAATTTAGGGACTAAAAAGGCTACAAGACTGCAGTTGTCGCACTCTGCAGGTGCAGTTGCTAACCAGCTTACAGTAAATGAGGTAATGTAAAAAGGCATTCATGTTGCAAGGAGTACACAATCACAGGCAAGGGCAATTAATGAAAACACTTTGAGGCTTGCATATGATTTGATGATGGAAATCAGCAGAGCTTCTGCTCATTTACTAAAGCACTGGAACAAATGCACTTGTAGAGTGCACATGCATTTTGCAAACTGCAACATATATTTGCTTTAGACAAATCAACACCACAGAACATTCAAGCAAATTTTAACGAGGGTGGGGGTGGGGGGGTTGTGAAATCTAGATAATTGCTCATTAGCAGCACACTATTTGGAGTGAGTTTAGGTGGGGGGGGGGTTGTGAAATCTAGATAATTGCTCATTAGCAGCACACTATTTGGAGTGAGTTTAGGTGGGGGGGGTGGGGGGGTTGTGAAATCTAGATAATTGCTCATTAGCAGCACACTATTTGGAGTGAGTTTAGGTGGGGGGGTGGGGGGGTTGTGAAATCTAGATAATTGCTCATTAGCAGCACACTATTTGGAGTGAGTTTAGGTGGGGGGGGTGGGGGGGGTTGTGAAATCTAGATAATTGCTAATTATAAGCACACTAAATACACTCCAACAAAATACATTCAAAATGAGTAGACTAGGTGGATATGTTCCCATCACTTCATGCTGGGAAGGTTATTGAAGGAAAATATACATGCATGACAAAAAATAACAGGAAAAAATTCCAGCATGTGTGAGGATAAAAAGGGGACATTCACACTATATTGCAATGATGGTAAGTAGTGTTTGAAGCAAGAAATACATTACATTATCAAAGATTACATAAAAGAACATGTGATGCTAATAAAAGAAAAATATCTTACCTTAATATAGTCCTTCTGCAGGACCTGTATGATGGCAGAACAGGTCTCTGGGATAATGATCCCCAGAGCCTGGGGGGAGATGCCTGTCGAGAACTTAAGGTCCTGCAGGCTTCTCCCTGTGGCCAAATACCGCAAGGTAGCGACCAGCCTCTGCTCCGGAGTGATGGCTTGCCTCATGCAGGTATCCTGCCTGCTGATATAGGGGGTCAGCAAAGCCAACAAACGGTCAAAAACGGGGTCCGTCATCCGGAGAAAGTTCCTGAAATCCTCAGGATTATTCTCACGGATCTCACGGAGCAAAGGCATGTGACAGAACTGGTCACGCTGAAGCAACCAATTCTTGGTCCATGAACTCCTCCTCGCCCTGTTCATGGACTGGTCTTGGGCTGAAGAATAAACTACAGCACCAAGCACATACAATGCACGAGCTCTACGACGAGTACGTACAGGTAACATGGCTTCAAAACGGTCGGCTGGTCAGAACGCACTAAACAGAACGCACTGAAGAACAGCAAGGCCTGTGAAGAACGACCTGAAAATCAGGAACGAGCGGCCAATAAAACAAAGATTTCTCAATGCCAACTGACCAAACGCACTGAAAAGCAGATACAAACCTCACAAGCACAGACTGAACAACAGTTAAAACGAACTGAAAAATACGAGTCTCACAAGCGCGAATCGTCTCTCACCAAACTTCTACTAACACGAGATAAACACGAGATTAGCAGAAGGAGCCCAAAGGGTGTCGTACGGGCTATTGAACTTCCGTTTTATAGTCTCGTCGGACTTGGTGTACGTCACCGCGTACTAGGCTGTCGTACTTTTGTGTGGTCGTGTGTGTGCAAGTCCGTTCGTAAAAAAGTCTGCCGCAAGTCCGCCGAAGGTACGTCGGAAGTATGTCGGACAGGCTGTCGGACTTTTGTAGGTGAAAAGTCCGACCGTGTGTACGCGGCATAATACTTTCTGAGTCACTAGAGCAAGTATTCAGGTATGGTGTTGTGACTTCACTGGCAGCATGCTGGTTCCTTATTGGTACCTAAGAAGCACTGACATCAGAGCAGCATTTTTAGAAGAAAGCTAGTAGCACACAATATTTATTTTGGTGCAGGCTTCCATTCTTCGGCTTGTTAGGATATTAAACACAATACTATTTTTTTTGGCACTTTGTATGTTGATAAATGAGAAGATGCATGTATGATAATCATACTTATAGTGTACGTCATCTTGCTTATTTTGTGAATGAAGATCGTTACTGTATATCATGTGTTATTATGGTGATCAGAGACAGCGAGGGAGATAAGAAAGGGGGAGGAGAAGTCTGCCTGTTACATCATTTTCTTATAGTCAAATATATGGACAGAGGCCAGCATCAAAATCTACAAAAAGTATGGCACCAAAAGCGCTTTAGAAATAGAGAGAAAATTTTGCAGATATGGGACTTTATGGGTGCATTTCAACACAAAAATCACTCAAAGGAGTATGTAAAAATATATACAAAATGTATTATAAAATGAATATCATAAAGCCAATGTATGCAATACAGTCATAGCCATAGGTGTGCGCAAACATCCTATTATTGACAATGATTTACTGTAATCGCATTCATGTTTTCATCACTTTTATATTGTCAACATGTTTTGCCATATGACTTCCTCAGGAAAAGAAAGTGAAGATTAGTTTATTAAGTATGAAGACACATTTATAGTTGTTTGACTATAGGTCTTCATACTTGGAAAGAATGTGAAGATTTGTTTATTAAAGCGGTTGTAAAGGTATTTTTTTTTTTTTTTAAAAATAACAAACATATCATACTTACCTTCACTGTGCAGCTCGTTCTGCACAGAGTGGCCCCGAACCTAGTCTTCTGGGGTCCCTCGGCGGCTGTCTCAGCTCCTCCCCGCAAGCATTTACCACCTTAATGCGAGCTCCCTCGCATGGTGGTGAGTGCTTGCGGGCGCGCTCCCGTGATACAGCCGGCGGCTATAGCCGCTCGCTGTATCACTCGGCCCCGCCCCCCGGCGCGCCGCGTCATCGGATGTGATTGACAGCAGCGCGAGCCAATGGCTGCGCTGCTTTCAATCCATCCACTGCAGCCAATCAGCGACCAGGCTGAGCTGCAGCGAAGATGACAAGAACGTGCAGCGAAGATTCGAGGCGTCAGGTAAGTAAAACGGGGGGGCTGGGGGCGGCGGTACTGTCAAAAGTTTTTTCACCTTAATGCATAGAATGCATTAAGGTGAAAAAATTTTTACCTTTACAACCCCTTTAAGTATGAAGACCTATAGTCAAACAACTGTAAATGTGTCTTCATACTGAATAAACTAATCTTCACTTTCTTTCCTGAGGAAGCCATATGGCAATACATGTTGAAAATATGAAAGTGATGAAAACATGAATGCGATTACAGTAAATCATTGTCAATAATAAGATGTTTGCGCACACCTATGGCTATGACTGTATTGCATGCATTGGTTTTATGATATTGTTCATTTTATAATAAATTTTGTATATATTTTTACATACTCCTTCAAGTGATTTTTGTGTTGAAATGCACCCATAAAGCCACATATCTCCAAAATGTTCTCATCATTTTCTTATAGCTTAAAGAGGAGAAGTTGTGTCTGTACATTTTGAATATTATGTTGCCTTTCAACATACTGGCCCAATCCATATATGTTTAGCTACTTATGCATATATAAACTGATCTAAGGTTTTCAAATTGGTTTGGGGCTCATTCACACTGGTGATATGCATTTTTTAAAAACAGATATTGTGTTTTTAGTGCATTTGCAATGCGGTGCATTAAGATTTACATGCATTTTGCATGTGATTTCATCCTTGGTCACCTGGAAAATAAATTGACATGTGACTCAAAAGACGCACTAAAAAAATTGGTGGCGTTTCCATTGACCGAAATTCAAGGTTAAAAAACCTTCTGCAAGCAGGGCCCTCCCTATATAATTACCTGAGCCCAATCTTGATGCAGCACAAAAGCAGAGGCTCTCCCGACTCTCTCCCTCCTCATTGTCCCAGACTAAGCAGCGGAAGCCATTGACTCAGGATTGAGGATACATGAGCATTCAGTGGGGGGGAAGGAGCCAGGAGCACCGGCAGGGGACCCAAGAAGAAGAGGATCAGGGCTGCTCTGTGCAAAACCACTGCACAGAGCAGGTAAGTATGATATGTTTTTTATTTAAAAAAAATAAAATGTAAACCTTTACATTCACTTTAAAATAAAAAACATGGTATACTTATCTGCTCTGTGCAATAATATTGCACAGAGCGGTCTCTTACCTCCTCTTTGGCAGTCCCATGTTGGTGCCGTCCATTCCTTCTTCCTCTGAATGCCCACTTAGCAAGCCAGGTACTGTGGGGCACCTGTGCACATGCGTGCTCCCAATGGTGGGCTGTGTGCATCTATAGACACACACAGTGCTGGTAAGCCCCGCCCCCTCCTCACAGGACTTTGACTATGACTCCCACTGCCCTCCCGAGAAACCAGGAAGCAAGGAGAATGGTGCTGCAGACGGGACAGGATCTGGATCGATGACTGGAGTCAAGTAAGTGTTTAGGGCTTTGGGAGACAGGATAGGTAATGGGGAGTTTTGTACCTTAAGGCAAAAAACATTTTTGTTTTTACCCTAGGGTATAAAAAAAAACTACTATATGTAACCATTTAACCAATCCAATTTTATTTTATTGTAAGCAGTGGGTATGGTCAATTAATCAGGAAAGAAATCCTTATTGACCTTTGGGTTATTGCAAAATGCTCTTTTACTCTACCTTAGTAAATAACCCCAATTGAACCTCAAAATAATAGAGAAACAATGATTCACAGCATTCTGGAATGAAATCTTGCAATCCGATTGCACCATTTCATTAGTTCAGGTAAATGCCAAAAAAAGAATATATTGTACAAAAAATTGGGAAAACTGTATTAAAAAAAGATTGGAAGACGTGTGGCCAGCCATACAATATACTTAGAGTTAATAAAAACTTCAATGTTTAGTAAGTTAGGGTTTCATGAAAACTTGTAGCCTTTCCCCCACCGGAGTAACATCACCATAGCAACCGATAGACTGGTCAGAGAATGCTCCAGCAGCTACTGTTGTTAAGATTTGGGTTATGCCCATTCAGACGTATTTTATAAAAAACAGAAATTGTAACAAGGATGTGTATAGAGAAATGAACCTAACCATAGAAGCCAATCAGATTTCAGCTTACTGAAAGCTTCTCTTCTATGAGCTTTATCTTCTTTAGAACGGGAAGCCACTCAGCACAGAACATTTTTCATTTATTCACTGTTCAGTGCAGCTGAGGCTGCAGAGAAAGAGACTGAGAAATCTCTGTTCTCAGGCCCTTTCCTGCCAAGTGCCTCCATAGCAAGCAGCTTGGAAAGTAGACAGTCCAAGGTATTTACTAAGAGGCATGGTGAGTTTTTTGAAATTGTAATTTTTTGTCACATTTTTTTAGATAATGAAGAAATTCATATTTCAGTGCAGTGCAGTGTTTTCATATAACTGGTGTGGTGGTGATCAGGGACACTGACTGATGACAGTATGTAAAAAACAAAACAAAAACAATTTAATCATTTTTAAAAATATTTTTTTTCTTTTTTATTACATGTTTTCGTATTTTTTTTACGATTTTTTAACACACAGCGTGACCACAGTGTTACCTTAGTACTACTCTGGGGAAGTGAGCAACATTTTTATTTTTTTTTACAGATTATGATTGCATCTACCAGTGACTTTAATTGGCATAAGCAACTATTTTTGCTGAATGAAACTGATTCATTCAGTGTGTTTTGTTGTGATTACCTGTGATTGGCCACAGTAAATCCCATTGTACAGTTGGGCTTTGATTGGCCCTGTCTGTACCATGTGATCACTGGTACAGACTGTGACCAATCACAGTTAGCAATGCAATTGTACATCCATTGTTTACAATTGTAATGTGATCTGCTGTGATTGGTCACATCAATCACAGGGTATTGGCAGCAGCTTCACTAGAGGAACATTCTGGTAGGACGTCATATGGCATCCACCCTGAACAACAAAAGTCCTGCCCAGCTGTTATTTGACTATAGGCCAGACGGGAACCGGTTAAAAGAATTTCTTCTGACCCTGCCATGAAGATCTTTTCAGGCACTTCCTATTGGGTGACAACTGTCTCCCAACTGTGTTCTTGCTTTGTCACACATGTCCTTAGTAGTAGGTTTAAGAGACAATGCTAACACACATCATACAGACATGGTCACTATCAGGAAACTGGTCCACAGCAATGATGTGCAGAAGATGCTAGCTTGAGTGCAGGTTGACAGAAAGTGTCTGAAAGAAGCAAAAGGATATCAATAGCACTGAGACAGAAAGGATGACACAATAGTGAAAATGTCTTATGAAAAAAAAATGATGGCAGTTTATGACACACAGTGAGTTAGCAAACTAAATGTCATCCAGTTATGCTTAGAACACATGCTGAGAAAATCGGCCAAAAAATACCGATTTCAAAGCGATCGTACAATAATCTGATTGTTAGTACATAACTTTCGAGAGCCGATCACGACAGTTCATGCTAAATTATCCAGAAAATGTTCTCGTACAATACCAGTACTAACGTTTTTTGTTTAATCAGTACAGTATTTTTCCGACAAAATCGAAGACCAAGACCACGCATATTGGAAAACATTACAATACATTACAATACAACACATTACATTACTTCTGAAGTTGTATTCTGTCAAATTTTCGTAACTTTAGTAACCTATTGGTTTTCGATGAGACTAGCATGCAAAAAAAAAAGGATGATCATTCATCCGATATTCTCATCGTGTGTATGAGGCCTAAGCATAACTTCCAACTTTTTGAGATGGAAATGAGGGACACCTATTAGCAAAAGTAGGTAGGCATAGGACACACCACCTGCCACGCAAAAAAAAAAAAAATGATTAGTAAACCCAGCAGTGCTTTTCTCTACCACTACTATTCCTTTATACTTGCTTTTGAAATTTACAAATGCAGCAATTTAGACACTGGGTGAAAAGTTTAGCACTGGGAAACACTTTTGGAAAGATACAAATTGCATTTTATATACAACTATATGGATCAGACCAAATGAGGGACAAATGAGGAGGAAAGAGAGACTTTGTTCCAAATCATGGACAATCCCTCAAAATCAGGGACTGTTGGGAGCTTTATTTAAGGGTTTAGTTCTACTTTAGGTAACAGTGGTCATTTTCTGGTATCATAACTGGTTAGGTGAGATTAACATGAATCTTTCCAGAGAATTTTTATTTTGACGTTCGATGCTGTGGCACTTGTCTAAATCTGTCACTGGGGGTGTGATTGTCACTGGGACAATAGAAACATTGTTACATTGTTAGAGGTTCTCGTCTTCCTCATTCTACTAAAAATGTGTTAATGTAATATCCTGACCTGACAGGAAGCAAGGGAAATTTCCAAAATACGGACATAGACAGCAGTAAAACTCAAAAGAGGCTCCTTTCCCACTCTATCCAAAACAAAATAAAAAGTTTTGGTTAGAGTTGGCATAAAAAATATATATCTTATGTTAGAGTCACTTTAAGGGATAAACATATTCTAGTCCTCTCCTGGAGAGCAGTCACCTTCTGAACATCTATTTTGAAGATCAATCTGTGACGGTTAATAGGTACGTAACTATGGAAATAGAAGAGCTATAACAGTAACACAAATCAACCTGCATTGTAGTAGACGAGGACTGGATTCCCCAGACAGCTATGTAATCTGTACAGGGAAATGACTGTTTACTATATATGACTTTGCATCATCCGACATTAGGGATTACAATGCTGTGATAGAAAAACATATGTATATTAAAATGAAGAGGTAAGGTAAGTACTTCATAATGAGCTAGTATGCGATGCATATTAGCTCATTATGCCTTTGTCTTTTTTTTCTTTTTCTGAGCTTACAACCACTTTAAACCATATCGTGCCACAGTGACGCTCAGTTCTTGGCATCCTATACATCCCTATTCCCTATCCAAGTTCATCCCTTTAAATAAACAAAACAAAACCAAATCCACTGGACTAATTATTGAGCCTCTGGAGAGAGTGTGAAAATTCCTGTTGCCTGGCTGTGTGGGGGAAAGACCCAAAATACAGAGGCCCTTGTTCGTTATGGGGCTACAAAGATAGAGGCAACTGTGGCATATACAGGCAGTCCAGCATCCATATACTACATGTAATGGTATTGGAAATCCTCTTAGGTGCTAGACTGCATCTCATGAGATTCTGTACTTTCCTCAAACCCAGGAATCTGGTGATTTTGGGCATGAATGAGTACTTTCTATAAAACAGAGTAAACATGTGAGGAGAATTAAGTTAACGGACAAATTAATTTCCTGACGCCTTCATGGCAGAACACACTGGGTTGTGACTCCACCTCCACAACCTGACAGGATTGGTTAACTATACATTTTCAAGAGAGACACCCCGCTTCATTCTCGTTTTTATCCTTACCTGTATAACAGTGCAAATTTGCTGTCCCCTCAAAATAACTCAACACACAGCCATTAAAGTCTACACCACTGGCAACAAAAGTGAGCACACCCCAGAGTGAAAATGTCCAAATTGGGCCCAATTAGCCATTTTCCCTCCCCGGTGTCATGTGACTCACTAGTGTTACAAGGTCTCAGGTGTGAATGGGGAGCAGGTGTGTTAAATTTGGTGTTATCGTTCTTACTCTCTCATACTGGTCACTGGAAGTTCAACATGGCACCTCATGGCAAAGAACTCTCCGAGTATCTGAAAAAAAAATTGTGGCTCTACATAAAGATGGCCTAGGCTATAAGAAGATTGCCAAGACCCTGAAACTTAGCTGCAGCAAGGTGGCCAAGACCATACAGTGGTTTAATAGGACAGGTTACACTCAGGACATGCCTCGCCATGGTCGACCAAAAAAGTTGAGTGCACCTGTTCAGCGTCATATCCAGAGGTTATCTTTGGGAAATAGACGTATGAGTTCTGCCAGCATTGCTGCAGAGGTTGAAGAGGTGGGGAGTCAGCCTGTCAGCGCTCAGACCATACGCCGCACACTGCATAAAATTGGTCTGCATGACTGTCGTCCCAGAAGGAAGCCACTTCTAAAGATGATGTACAGGAAAGCCCGCAAACAGTTTGCTGAAGACAAGCAGACTAAGGACATGGATTACTGGAACCATGTCCTGTGGTCTGATGATACCAAGATAAACTTATTTGGTTCAGATGGTGTCAAGCGTGTGTGGCGGCAACCAGGTGAGGAGTACAAAGACAAGTGTGTCTTGTCTATAGTTAAGCATGGTGGTGGGAGTGTCATGGTCTGGGGCTGCATGAGTGCTGCCGGCACTGGAGAGCTACAGTTCATTGAGGGAACCATGAATGCTAACATGTACTGTGACATACTGAAGCAGAGCATGATCCCCTCCCTTCAGAGACTGGGCTGCAGGGCAGTATTCCAACATGATAACGACCACAAACACACCTCCATGATGACCACTGACTTGCTAAAGAATTTGAGGGTAAAGGTGATGAACTGGCCAAGCATTTCTCCAGACCTAGACCCTATTGAGCATATGTGTGGCATCCTTAAGCGGAAGGTGGAGGAGCATAAGGTCTCTAACATCCACCAGCTCCGTGATGTCGTCATGGAGGTGTGGAAGAGGACTCCAGGGACAACCTGTGAAGCTCTGGTGAGTTCCATGCCCAAGAGGGTTAAGGCAGTGCTGGAAAATAATGGTGGCCACACAAAATATTGACACTTTGGGCCCAATTTGGACATTTTTACTTAGGGTGTACTCACTTTTGTTGCCAGTGGTTTGGACATTAATGGCTGTGTGTTGAGTTATTTGAGGGGACAGCAAATTTACACTGTTATACAAACTGTACACTCACTACTTTACATTGTAGCAAAGCGTCATTTCTTCAGTGTTGTCACATGAAAAAAATGTGAGGGGTGTACTCACTTTTGTGAGATACTGTATATCCCGGTTCTGCTTACTTGTCTTATACTCAAGTGTCTCTTTTTTACACTGTTTTCAGGCTGCCCTTTCTCTCTATCTGCACCGCTCATGGAGACCACTGCCCACGCAGACCACCCTCATCAGCTAAGTTAAGAGGCTGTCCACCACTGGTACCCTGTTTCCCCGAAAATAAGACCTAGCGTGATTGTCGGTGATGGCTGCAATATAAGCCCTACCCCCAAAATAAGCCCTAGTTAAAGTCCTGGTAGGTCTTATTTTCAGGGTAGGGCTTATTTTCGGGGAAACAGGGTAGGGCTTATTTGGGGGTAGGGCTTATATTGCAGCCATCACCGACAATCACACTAGGTTTTTTTTTCGGGGAAACAGAGTAAGTATTGAAGAGAGAGGGAAAAAAAGACACAGCCACTAACGCTGCATTTTCTGGTAGCCCTACCAGGTCAAGATCAGCACACTCCAGGCGTAAAGACCAATCAAGCCATGCCTCAAGCAGAAGATCCCGCAGAAGTCAGTCAAGATCCTCATCCCATCATCGACATTCACGCCATAGCCACTCACGCCATGGCCATTCACTCCACAGCCGCTCTCGACATAGCTGATTGCGCTATAGGAGGTCACCCTCATCACATCACGATTGGAGCCACCACACCTGAACTGCAGCAAATGCTTGCTGGGTATGCGGCGCTCCATCATTGCCAGATAAATTGGCCTGACGCACATGCATCAATGAGGCCACAAAAGAGAAGGAATCAGATGCCAGAGAGGTTACTGAGCTCTGGGAGATCTGGGAGTCAGTACGGGAATCTATAATGGAGACAACAGCACCTGTGTCAGACAGGCCAGCTCCAAGCACATCAGCAGCAGCTCCCCTTCATGCACCTGAACCAGAATCTCCTTCAGAGAATGAAGATCCAGAGGTGCCAGCTGGATTTGACTTTTCCTTGGTAAAACCCTTAACAAAATCAGTCAAAGAGGCCATAGTTTGGGAGGAAACTAAGGAAGCTCCGCAGAAAATTTGAAAATATTTCCCAAATTTAAAAAAGGGATCCAGAGACCTTTCCCTTCATTGAAGAACTAGAGGATCTCATTAAGGATGAATGGGAGAGATCTGACAAGAGATCCATCCTTAATAACAGGCTAGCGAAAATGTACCCCTTGAAAGAACCCAAGGTCAACACCTTAATTAACGCTCCAGTAGTTGATGCTTCTCTAATGCGTGTTGCCAGACATGTCACCCTGCCCATCAAGGGCGCAGTTTCTTTTCAGGACGTATTAGATCGGAAAAGTGATCTGAAATTAAAAAAAGCATACTCCATGGTGGTAGGTGCCGGTAGGCCAGCAGTCACCACGGCAGCGGTAGGCAGAGCTATCTCCGGTTGGGCTACTAATATAGAAAAATCATTCCAGGAAGGAGTAGACCAGGAGAAGATAATTACCTCTCTTCAGGAACTCAAATTGGCAGGTGACTTTGTGGCAGAGGCCTCAGTGGACATTATCAGGTCCTTGGCCCGGGCTATGTTAGCTTCGGTAATGGCGAGAAGAGCTTTGTAGCTAAAACCATGGGTAGCCGACACCGCATTAAAAACAAACTGGGGCAAAATTCCATATGATGGCACTAATCTCTTTGGTCCCAAATTGGATTCAGTCATTTCCAAAGTAACAGGAGGCAAGTCAGGCCTGATTCCCCGCGACAGAAGACCAAAAACTCAAAAGGGTCCTTCTTATAAACGCAACCTGCCTGAAAGGTACAGGGAAGAAACATCTTATAGACCAGGAAGAGAATTTAAAAGAAACTGGAGAAATACACAGTCATCTTTCCTGAGAATGCAGAAACACAAGAAAACCCCGTCCGGGGAGCAGCAAAAGCAAAACGAACGTCAATGTTGTTTCTCAAAAATTCTCAATTTTAAACACTAACAAAAAACAATGCATTTATCTGTATCTTAAGACCTATGCACTAACTTCCCTTTCAGGTGGACAAAGCGTGAACCTTTTGGAACTCTTTGCACCTGAATGAAAATAAAAACAATGAAAAAAAAAAGAACAATAGTCAGGCATTAATGGATTAAAGAGTTACAAATGAAGTTACGCATGTTGTGATGAGGTACAGATGTTTTGTTTTTTGTTTTCCCATTAACTAATTATCTTTCAGATCGAAATGAGCACTTACTCTTCTCATGAGAAAAGTCCATGGATGTCTTAAAAGAGGAGGTCCACCTTAAAAAAAATGATTGAAAGCCAGCAGCTACAAATACTGCAGCTGCTGACTTTTAATAAATGGACACTTACCTGTCCAGGGTGCCCGCAATGTCGGCAGCAGATGACGAGTAATTGCTGGGTTCTCGGCTGCCCCCGCCTCCATCCTCAGTCAGGGAATCAGGAAGTGAAGCGTTGCGGCTTCACTGCCCGGTACCCTAATGCGCATGCGCGAGTCGCGCTGCGCGTTTTCACTGGTCCCCGTTGTGTTGTGAGAACTGTGTGTTTCCCAGAACACAATGGGGGGGGGGGAACAGACATCTGCGGCTAGCTGCGGCTAGCTATTCCTGGAAGTGGGTACAAATACCTGTATTATACATGTATCTGCACCCCCTCCCCCCTGAAAAGTACCAATTGTGGCACCGGGGGGGCGGAGGAATCCAATGAGCGGAAGTTCCACTTTAGGGTGGAGCTCAGCTTTAATTAAAAGTTGAGTGTTTGTCATTGTTTTATGGTGGTTGTCTTGTCATGTTGTTTTTTGTGTGATAATGGCCAGATTTTTAATTTTTTTTATTATTTTTTAATTTTTTTTTAATATTTTTGTTATTTGTTTATTCATTTATTTTATTTCTGGTTTGGTTCAAGTGGAAACATTATTATGTTTAATCCACCTGAAAGGGGGGTAATTGGCTATTCCCTCAATTAGCAGTTGAATAGATGGTCATGGGTTCATGTCATGTCCTCCAGCTGGATACATTTTGTTTGTGTTGGTAGGAAGCCATTCTAGCCTCTGGAGTTCGTTTTTTTTTTCTTTGTTTTTAATTTCATTCAGGTGCAAAGAGTTCCAAAAGGTTCACGCTTTGTCTACCTGAAAGAGGAGTTAGTCCATAGGCCTTAAGATACAGAAAAATGCATTGTTTTTTGTTATTGTTTAAAATTGAGAATTTTTGAAAAACAACATTGACGTTCATTTTGTTTTTTAATTTTTGATCATACCATGGGCATCCATTTTAGAGTGGGTTCAGCCTAAAGAAGTCATGGTTGTTTGATCAGAGTTGCAGAAGCCAGGAATACTAAGTTCCTGGGTTCCAAGGAAGGAACTATAAGTAGACATAGCAAGCAAGCAGATATTATGGATAATAATTTGATTCTGCTCTTGTTTTTCACTTCCAGAGTCCTGGTGAAGCGAGATTGGAGAGGTCTCTGGAACATGGGTGACGGATGTTCATCTGGTTGGCAGTTTGTCTGTGCCACACCACACCACAAATTTGTTGTGATAAGCATCAGGAGAGAAGGGACAAACAAAAAGATTCGTTCAATACTTGTTTTTTTTCTTATGGACAATGTATTGCTAGTGCTGAATCTGAAAGACTGTGGCTATCAACAAGACTAGTGAAACATTTTTGCCGGAGTCTCTCCTGATTAATGCGAACGTGCTATTAATACATCTGCAATGGGTTGGAGGTTGGGGAAGGAATATAATATATCCAATCCGTCATAACATAAAATGTAAAATGTGTTTTTTTTTTTTTGGAGGGAGGAATTGCAAGAAATAAAGGTTTTTAATGTATGACATGTATTGATGTAACGGAATTAATATGGTGCAGGTACCCAGGAGGCTGGCACTTATACATAATAAGGTGTCGGTTGGCCAGACTAGAGGGTGCCAGGTGACACATCAATGGGGTGAAAACTTCCTTGTAGGGTGGTGTCTCAATCTTAGCAGTCCTGTAGAGAAGTTCTCGGTTACTGGACATGTGGGACACCAGAATTGGACATGGGGGAGATACTCCTGGTTGTTGTCTCACCTGAGAGGTTGAAACCCTGCACAGCTAATTCCAGTGACCACACACAGGAGCATGCTCCGTTAAATAAAGGGAACAAGCTCTGGCTACCGGGGTACAGTATGCCTTCACTACATGGCGCTGCAACATCTCACAGTGGTTGATAAAAACCTATTACGTGCTGATTATACACTGAATCAAGTGCAGTCATTGTACCAGTGACTTACTCCCAGAGATGTGCGGACACAGAATGAGGTTCATGAAGGACACTTATTTCTGAGGAGTAACCCAAAAGAGGAGGGATGTATTCAGCACTATATTGGGGGAATAGGAGCTGGGATGGGTGTTGTTAATGGAGTGGACATCGGCCCCCTGAGGAACAAACTCGCAGCCATAGCTTCAGACAATAAGCGGGGCTTTGTTACGCAGAGAGATTGGTGGCATCCTTAACAGCATTCAACAAAGTCACGTAAATACCCAGGTTAAAGTGGCTCCAGATTTTCTCAACCGTGCTGAGAGGTTGGTAGAGAGTGTGATGGTACAGGACAGAAATCTGTCATGGGCTCTGGTGTGCACGCAGTGGCAGACGGAATTATCAACCAACATTAAGCTGATTGTACAGTCTCTGTATGAGGGGCAGTGGCCTGATGAGTTAGCATCACCGCTCAGTAAGAATTTGCCAAAACATGTCGCTTACACTAATCCAAAGTGGTGGTCAAATGCCTGGATGGGCTGTACTAGTTTAGATTGTGAAAGGTGTTATGCTGTATAATCCCATATACAGAAGTGCAGACTCGGTCTGTATATTTGGTGGCATCAATGGGCTTACTGACTGGGGATTCTATCTTGTTGCATTTGAGGCCAAATTACCTACATGTGATCAAAGAAGATGGAAGCTGGATGCGGGTTGATATTTCCCTTGGTCAGAAGCATGACCATGATGTCCTTTGTATGCCAGGTCAATACATGATGGTGAACGAAAAATGTTGGGAAGATATTTCACTCTGTGTTCTGGATGGAGAGATCATTGCTGGGAAGGAAGCACCTGGATATTATTTGGGACATAGACGAGTTTGTTTCTTTGTCCTAAAGGATACCGATGTAATGTTAGTCATGGAATTAGGGTGTTCCTTGAACCTAACAGTAGGTAGAGGTGCATGATATACCCTGGGCATGGTCACGGAAATCCAGGCACAGGGATGGAATTGTGTGGGTTTTGTCATTGTTGCAGATTTATATGTGTTGTTAGACTCAAAATTTATATAGAAGGGTCTCCCACTTATCTATGCAAGCTGAGGGATGAATTGACGATAAGGTCTCTTCGTACAAGTTAGAGGCTTTGCTGCCAATTCAGAGCCCTGCAATACCTCTGACATGCCAAAAGTGTGGTAGGAAAGGCCATTGTGAGCAAGCCTGCCTAATCCCGACCAGTATTTACAGTAAAGGGTTATAGGAGGTTGGGAGCAGGATGCGTAATTGGATGGGACACATATATATATGTATATATTATGGTAATGGGTTGATTCATGTTATGGTATAGTGTGATAAAGGTGTATTTTAGGCTATTAATATGGACGAAAGGCCCTCCTCGAGACTCTGTATTTGAAAGCTGGTTAATATGTTGCTCTGAGTGTGTGCTGGTGAATGGTGAGTGAATGGACACCCCTTGCCTGTAATGCAGCCCGTCCTGAAGATACCGGAAAGGAGAAGATACCGAAGATATAGAATGGTGACATGGAAGCTGTCGCTGAAGAATGATGGTGGTGTGTCACTCAGTGGCAAAGCGGCACATGTGGGAAAGCACAACCCATTAAGACCATTATGGACTGTTCCATAGGAGCTGTTTCTTAAGGACCTGTTGGAAAAACTTACACGTTAAGACAGTTATGAACTGTTCCATAGGAACCGTGTCTAAAGAAGGGTGATATGCGCCCTTTAGGCGCAAAGCGGCTTATGTTGGAATTCAACATGAATTAATATCATACTTCTGGTATTTCATTTCCTGGTTGATACAGCCAGGTGGCCTAAGTTGGAACCAGTTACACATTAAAGCTTTGTAGCAATCAGAATAACAATGGCTTGGCTCAAGCCACCCGCTGTGATATGTGTGCTTACAAGCTTCAAAGAGAGCCACTGCTGCCAAGATGTCTATGAAGATTTGACTCGGAGGTCGGACAGTGGTGATTCATGGACAAGCGCTGCCCCCTAGTGGACAACACAACATGCTTCCTGGAGAATGGATAGATATTAGGAATACCTCTTGGCAATATCTATGGGGAGGAGGCAAGTGGGGGTGGCTATGAGTGGGCGTGTATGTTTGAGTAAAAAGAGCACACACAGGCAAATAGCTCTCTCTCTCTCTCTCACTTCCGAGGCTGGTCTTTGCATGAGCCTGTTGGCTCGGCCATCTTGGGACCTTGCTCTGAATACTGGCTTGAGGCTAAGCCATGTGGCCCAGAGCTCTTTCAACATCTTGAGACCAGCCGATAAGTCTATTATAAGAGGATGTGATAAGTATATTCTTGTATTATATGTTTGATTGTTGTTATATGTTGTAGATATCTGCTATTTAGTATATTCCTGTTTTCAAGGGAAATAAATGTAACTTGTTTACTAAGCAGATGTGTTTGTTATATCGTTGTGCTTATCAGACTCTTATAGACTAGCTAATTTATAGTAATAGGCAATTATTACATGTATGTAATCAAAAAAGGAAAAGCAAATTTGGGACTTTAAATGAGGCTGGCACCAAAGGGATGCTCACCTCCATCCCGGTCACTGGTTAAAAAGAAAAAGAGAGGTGGGACTTTAAATGAAGCACACAGCAGCACAAACGCAAGTCAAGTGACCAAAATTAATTTATTCGATAGATCCATGGTATGTAAAAAACATTTTGGGCATCCAACCTCTAAAATGCTGTGGGCATCAAGCCCCTATATAATAAATCATGGATTGATTGTACATAAAATACACATAACTATGTATGCAATAGTTATATAGGCTATAATAGATTGTATAATATTGCATAGATTACATCACCCGCCCATCCTGTAAAGGTGGGCGCCAGACTCAAGAAATTTGTACAAGTATGGACAGATCACATCAAAGATTCCTGGACCCTTTCCACAATCAAGTTTGGGTACAGGTGGAGGTTCATAGGCAGAATTTTCAAAAACCACTTTCAACCAACCAGACTTCCATCTTCTTCAGACAAGAGGAGAATGCTATTAAAGTATATAACAGATCTTGGAGTTCAAATGAAGGATATCAAAGAGGAGCTGTCTTTAGTGCAAAACGATCTTAAGAAAACCGCAGAAAGGGTGACGGAAGCAGAAAATAGAATAAGCCTGATAGAGGACGAGCTATTCCCTCTGAAACAAGAAGTGAAGAGCTGGAGAGAAAAGTGCGACAAGCTGGTGGGGAAGTTTGATGAGATGGAAAATAGACTTCGCAGGGACAACGTGAGGGTGGTGGGGGTCCCTGGGGGGAGTGAAGGTCCAGATCCGATTGTTTTTCTGGAGAACTGGTTGGTGGGGGTGTTTGGGGGTGAGATATTCTCCCAACAATTTTCAATAGAAAGAGCACATAGAGTCCCGTTTAGACCCCCCCCCTCCTGGAAACCCCCCAAGACCATTCATAGTGAAGTTCCTAAATTACAAGGACAAAGTAACTCTCCTACGTAAAGCTCGAGAACTGGGGAAGGTCCTATATAAAGATGCCAGGATATCAATATTTTCAGATTTCTCCCCGGACCTACAGAGGCGTAGAGCTGGGTTCCTGGGGGTTAAATGTAGCCTCCAGAAATTCAATGTTACATATGCCCTCCTCTACCCAGCTAAGTTACGGATAACCGCACTGGGGGGAAGTCAGATTTTTGAGACCCCTGACAGTGCGCTAGCTTGGTTAGAGGATAAGAAGGATCTGTTACCCAGGAAATAGTGGAGGAATTATGGGGGAATTAGTAGACACAAATAGGGTTAAGGCTAATTTTGTTTTAATAATATATTTGTTCACTTAAAGGAGCAGGATTGTAGTGAGTGTTGTAAATGGATATGAGATGGGGAATGGTGTTAATTATTTTTTTTTTGTGTATGGGGGGGGGGAGGGGGGGTGGTAAGGGTGGGGGTCGGTTGTGGTATGGTAAGGTATGTGGATATGGGCTGGCCATTAAAAAAGCCCCTAGGGGTAACCTAGAGTGGTATGGGAAGGATGGGGGGAAAGGGGGGTGGGGAAATTGGGGAGGGGGGGGGATTCAGTATGGATATAGTAAAACACAATATAAGGTAGTAAGTTGCACGTTAAATGTAAAAAGAACCTATGACACATTGAAGTATAGAAAAACACAGAAGACACAGATAAAAATAGGGATAAATATAGGGATAATTTGAAGGTTTGTAGTGAGACAAATGATATGCAGGTTTTGCACTGGATGTTACACGTTATGAAAAGTAGGTTTTGGGTGTTATGGGGTAACATAGAGTTAATATTTTGTAAACACGATACAAACTCCAACACCTGGGTAAATGTGGTATGGGAAGAAATGTAGCAGGACTGTACTAAAATATGAAAATAATAGGAAGCTTCAAAAGAATAATAGGACCGGTGGAGATCTATAGAGGGTGTACCCTTAGACAATATCTGTCCTTCTTCCTCTATTGTGGTGTTAACTTTACTTAAGATTAGTAAATGGGACTAAAGATAGGCTCATGGAATGTCAGGGGGATGGGCACTCCCTCTAAGAGAGCACTGGTATTTAATATATTAGATACTTTTAAAGTGGATATTGCTTGTCTACAGGAGACGCATTTGACACGGGATACGAAAACTCACATAAGAAATAGAAAATATTGGCACCAGTTTCATGCGGTACACACCTCTTATTCAAGGGGGGTGGCGGTGTTAATTGGGAAAGAGGTTGTGTTCTCCTGTAGGCAGTGCAATATAGATGTGGAGGGGAGGTATGTTTTCCTGCACTGTATAATAGGGAATCAGGAATGCATATTAGCGAATATTTATAACCCTCCACCTTTTAAACTAGATGTTCTATATTCTTTGTTGGAGTTCATGGTGGATAAACCGAATATACCAGTTATTGCTGTAGGGGATTTTAATGTCGCAATAAATAAAGAAATAGATAGATTTCCCCCAGGAAAAAAGGGGCAGGGCTTATACGGGATCCGAATGAGCCAGTTTCTTAAAGAGGCAGGATTGTTGGACCTCTGGAGAATGTGCAATCCAGGGGTGCAACAGTTCTCATGTTATTCAGGTACTTACTCCTCACTCTCAAGAATTGACTTTGTATTAGGTAATGATCTGGCCGCACATATAGTCAGAGACATTACGTATCAACCTAGGGGGGTATCAGACCACTCATTGGTGACTGCCAGGATGGTTACTGGATTAAATAGACAACGCAGTATGTGGAAACTGAATCCAATCTGGCTTGAGATATTTGCGGACCCAAATATAATTATAACTAGGCTGAGGGAGTTTATAAGTGTAAATGAGGACACCACAGCAAGAGGGGTAATGTGGGATGCCCTGAAGGCATACTTGCGGGGTCTGTTGATCCAGCAGGTATCCAGGTCAAAAAAAGCCTCAATGGCAGGGGAAGAGAAGGCCAGGGAGGAGCTTCGAGCGGCAGAGAGGGAACTTGTGAGAGATCCAACCCCGGACAGTCATCAGAGATGGGAGGATAAACAGTTAAAATATAAAGAGGTAATGACTAGGAAATCCGAAAACAAGAGGCTATTTCAAAAACAAATGTTATATGGAGAAGGGGAGAAAGTGGGGAAGATACTGGCCCATATTGTTAAATCAGATTCTCCCCCCCCCCGACGATCCCCGCTATTAGAATCAAAGATGGTGCGATTACATCCCATCCAGATAAAATCAACGAAACATTTAAAATATACTATGATGAATTATATAATTCCCGGGGCTCAGCGGAGGGGGCGGAGATGGATGACTTTTTTAGGAAAATAAGGCTTCCCTCCCTTTCAGGGTTGGAGATTGAGGCATTGGAGGCCCCGATTACATTAGAAGAGATTGGTATAGCAGTAAAGGCACTGGCCAATAAGAAATCCCCTGGGCCGGATGGCCTCCCGGCGGAGATCTACAAGAAGTATGGGGAGATATTGTTACCGGAACTTTTAAGGGTATTTGAATGGGCATATCAGGAGGGAAAATTACCTGAGTCAATGACTGAGGCTATAATAATAATATTACCTAAAGAAGGGAAGGACCCCTTGGAACCTGCTTCTTATAGACCGATCTCTTTATTATGCTTGGATGCAAAAATCTTGGCAAAGATTCTGGCTACCAGACTACAAAGGATAATACATAGGTTGATCCACCCGGATCAAACTGGGTTTATTCCCCAGAGATCAACAAGTGAAAATATAAGGCGGTTCTTTTTGAATGTACAAACCCCAATAGAAAAGTCGGGCACCAGAGCTGTCCTGATGTTAGATGTAGTAAAGGCATTTGACAGCCTGGAATGGGGATTTATATGGCATATATTGCAGGTATATGGGTTTGGTCCCTCATTTAGTAAGTGGGTAAAAATTCTATACAATAAACCTAAAGCAAGGGTCAGAAGTAATAATGTACTCTCGAGCGAGTTTTGCTTGGAGAGAGGCACCAGACAGGGGTGCCCCTTGTTGCCTCTGATCTTTGCTTTAGCAATGGAACCAGTGGCTGCCGCTATAAGGCAAAACAGGAGTATGGAAGGATTCCGGAGAAGCCCTGGGGAGGAGAGGATCGCATTATACGCGGATGACGTACTTATCTTCCTAGGAGATACAGAGGGTTCACTTGGTCAGGTGATGGTATCTTCGCAGAGTTTGGGGGGATCTCGGGCCTTTCCATAAACTGGGAGAAGTCGGTGATATTGCCAATAGACCCGATTAAGCAAGGTACCCTTTTGGAGGAAACCGCACTAAAAATTGTGGAAAAAACAAAATATCTAGGCATTCACATAACTAAAGAACCGGGTAACTTCCTAAATAATAACTTGGTCCCACTGTTGGAGAAATTTAGGAAAAAGACTGATATATGGAGGAGACTTCCACTGTCGGTAGCTGGTAGGTGCAACCTGTTAAAAATGCTATGGTTGCCTCAGCTATTGTATATTTTGCAAAACTCACCAGTATGGATCTTTGGAATGTGGTTTAAAAAAATAGATATGCTGTTTAGAGGGTTGATATGGAAGGGAGGGCACTCCAGGGTAAGCCTACAGATACTACAGTTAGCGATATGTGAGGGGGGTATGGCGGTTCCGCATCCTCGAAACTATTTCCTGGCAGCCCAACTGCAACATCTGAGATCAGGTAGTGGTTATGGGGGTAATAACAACATGGAAATAATGATTGTTGGAGCACCGCATAGGCAGATTTTGAAGGTATTAGAGGCAAACTCGTTTACCTATAGGACCCCTACGGTTAAACTAATGTTAAAAGTGTGGAACTTTATTAAGGGCATGAAGGGTATGGAGGGGGAAGCGAGGTACAGCCCTTTATGGAACAATAAGAACTATCAGGAACTATTACAGATAGGTAAAATTAAGACTTGGGAATTAAAGGGGATAGTAAAATTAGAGCAACTATATAACGGTAATATGTTAAAGACCTTTGCCGCTTTAAAGGAGGAATTCAGTATTCCGAATCAGTCATACTTTAACTATGTACAGATCAAGCACGCACTGCAGGCCCAATTTGGAGAACAAGGCCCGACCTGGTGCCAATCTCCCATTTCCCAAAAGATAGAGAGTACTGAGGGAGCAAGGGGGTTAATAACAGAATTCTACCAATACATTTGTAAAAACAGTAGGGAAGGTCCAGATAAACTTAAGTGTAGAAGGGAATGGGAAAGGGACCTGGGGACAATATCGGATACTCAATGGAAAGAGATTCTGGAGGGGGGTCACCAGGTGTCGGTTTCACCGGCCCAGAAATTCTCACATTTATTGCTCCTTCATAGGGCATATTATACCCCTAAAAAACTGTTCAAGTATGGGAGAAGGGTAAACGCTGATTGTCCCAGATGTCAAAATACAGGAGATATGTTACATATGATATGGAAATGCCCCAAGCTATTTCGCTATTGGACGGAAGTAGTTGAGAGTATAAATAAGGTTTTCGATCTAAAGCTTAATATAGACCCGAAATTATGTGTTTTGAGGGTAGTGGGGAATCTGGGTAATGGAAAGGCTAAGAGTAAAGCGGTGCGGAGATGCCTTTATCAGGCAAGAAAGGTAATAGCTAGGAGATGGCAAGCAGAGAAACCCCCTTCAGTAAAGGATTGGTTTAGAACGGTGTCAGAAACAATAGGGAAAGAAAAGACAGTTTATGTTAGAGGAGGGAATATAAAGGAATTTAAAAAAATCTGGACTCCATGGATTGAGAAGGTAGAACATCTTAGATAGAGTATAGGGGAAAAAAGAGGATATGGAAAAGTGTAAGATCTAAGTATAAAGTAGAGATGTGCGTGCAGGTAACTAAGAAATAGAGTGGGCTGACTACCAGGTTTATAGTTTATTGTAAAGGGGGGTATAAAAGGGAAGAAAGTTAGCAGAATACACCCGGTAGGGTGGATATATACATCTTGTAGTGAAGTAGATGATTGTATTACTATGAGGTTTTATGTACATTGTTTAATATGAGATGTGATGTATTTTGTATGAAGATGAATAAAAAGTATTGAATTTAAAAAAAAAAAAAAAAAGTATATAACAGAGCTAAAACAAAAGGGAGCTATCCTGGAAGTTCCATCATGTCAAAAGGGAAGAGGATTCTATTCCCCTTATTTCTTGTAAAAAAGAAAACAGGGGATTTACGACCAGGACTGCATTAAAAGAGCCTCAACAGAAGTATCAAGATAGAAACCTTCAAGATGGAAAGCCTCCAGTCCATACTGTTAGCAGTGAACCTAAAAGATCGGATGCTGTCTGTAGATTTGTCAGACACTTATCTGCACATTCCAATACATCCTGCTTTTCAAAATATTCTCCGTTTCTCAATCAACCACCATCACTTCCAGTTCCAGTGCCATTTGGCATCTCATCGGCACCCAGAACCTTTACCAAAGTTCTTCTACCCATCATTGCATACCTCAGGGAGAAAGTACTAAGAATACACCACTATCTGGACGACATACTGCTTCTAGCAGAAAGTCGGGAGATCTTGCTCCAGCACCAGAAAATTTTGCTAATTACCCTGCAGAACTTTGGATGATTAGTCAACTGGCAAAAGAGCAAACTACAGCCCACACAGAATATGATATTCCTAGGGGTGGAACTGAATACCAAACTAAACAGAGTACAGATCCCTCAAGAGAAAGTGATGCCTCTAGTTTAGAAGATGCAGAAATTAATCTCAGTGAGGCATTTGCCAGCCAGAGTTTGTATGAGCATCCTGGGATCCATGTCTGCAACTCTGTCCATGATTTAATGGTCTCAATGGCACATGAGAGTGCTGCAAAACTCTTTTCTGAGGCAGTGGAATGGAGCATCGATGCTTCAGACAATTTCCATCCACAGATGTGTGAAACAATCAATATGGTGGTGGACGCATTCGAGCAACCTCAGGAGGCAGAGACCTATAGTCCCTCCGCAGCCGGAAGTAGTCACGTCGCATGCCAGTCAGGAGGGATGGGGAGCTCATTACTGAGATCAGGCAGCTCAAGGTCAGTTCCAGTTTCAAGCACACAGTGTGATTTTGAATATACTGGAGCTCAGGGCAGCCTTTCAGGCTCTCGTAGCATTCGCTCCATGCCTGAGGGGGAAGAGCATACTGATTCAGATGGACAACAGAGTTGCGGTGGCCTATGTCCAAAAACAAGGGGGTGCCAGGAGTTGCACACTAATGGAGGAAGTTTGCCCCATCTTGGACTGGGCGCAAATACATCTGACAGACCTGAGGGCAGTTTATGTCCCAGCAGCGCAAAACATGTTGGCCTAAGCAGAGAACTTCTCTGGAACAACGAATGGTCATTGAGCCATCAGGCCTTTTCTCTTCTAACAGAGACTCGGGGAATTACAGAGATCGACTTGGTGGCTACACCTTTGGACACCAAATGTCAAAGATTCCTGTCAAGAGCAGCTTTCCCATTGGCCGAGGGAATAAAATGCCTGATCCATCCTTGAAATTTCAAGCTGGGATACATATTCCCACCAATTCCTCTACTGGCAAGGTTCCTATCCAGGCTCAGGAGATCATCCGCTACGGTAATAGCAGTAAGTCCTTTCTGGCCGTGGAGACCTTGGTTCACAACCCTATTGCAACTCAACCTGTAGCCACTGCCTCTCCCGGTAACATCGAACCTCCTATCCCAGGGTCAATTCCTGCATCCAGCTCTGGAGAAGTTACACTTGATGGCATGGAGGTTGAAAGGAATAGGCTGCTAGATCAAGGCTGTTCACAAGAGGTGATTTCAACACTTCTACAGGCTAGAAAAAAACACTACTAAGAGCACATACACACAAATATGGGGAAGGTTTTGTTCTATGGCCCAACAAAAGAACTGGAATTCAGTATCACCGGAACCCCCGCAAATTTTGGAATTCCTCCAATTAGGTATTAATAAGGGGTTAAGCTCAAGTACCCTTAAAGTCCATGTATCCACCTTATCTGCGAAAACAGGCATTAGATGAGCATTACACCCCCTTGTGATTCAGTTTATGAGAGCATGCCTGAAGATCAGACCTCCAAAAAAAACAACATTCCAGGTATGGGACCTCTCATTAGTACTCGATGCACTGGCAAACCCTCCTTTTTACCCGGTTGAGTCAATCTCGCTATGGAACTTAACTTTGAAGCTAACCTTCCTCATCGCCATTACATCTGCGAAAAGAGTTTCTGAGATACAAGCATTAATGATAACAGAACCTTATCTGATCTTTTATCCTGACAGAGTGGTACTGAGACCTTCGGACCATTTCATCCCCAAAGTGTCAACTTCATTTTATTATAACCAAGACATCATCCTTCCATCTTTCACTAATAACCAAGGTGAACCCCATGCGTTGGATGTAAAATCAGTTTTCACCAGTTATCTGGCAGCTGCAGCTACCTTTAGAAAGATGGATACTCTCCTGGTAATTCCTTATGGGGCCAGGAAAGGTCAACCAGCAACTTCTTGTACAATTGCGTCTTGGCTAGTCAACTCCATCAAGAAGGCATACTCCATCTGTCAGCTTGCAATTCCTGAAGGCATCAGGGCTCACTCAACCAGTGCAGTGGCGACTTCGTGGGCAGCATACTGCAGAGTTTCATTAGAGACAATCTGCAAGGCGGCAACCTGGTCGTCCAGACTTACGTTCATGTCCCACTATAAAATAGACTCTGCCCAATTAACAACTGCAGATTTTGGCAGAACCATTGTTAGAGCCAATTCTACAGCATTATAAGGAATAAACATTATTTTTTTGCACCCACCCGACTGGCGAGTTATTTCCCAGTGTGTGCTGCCATGAAGGCATCAGGAAGGGAAAATTACGGAAAGGTGAGTATACAATTTTCCGTTTTTGGGCAGGGATGTTTGTGAGAAAAATGAGGAAAGAACAACCAGTATGAAATTAGTTCATTACTGAACTATACTGAACTATATTACTGACAATGGTGTTTTAAAGGGGTTGTAAAGGTAAAAATTTTTTCACCTTAATGCATTCTATGCATTAAGGTGAAAAAACTTTTCACAGTACCGCCGCCCCCAGGCCCCCCGTTTTACTTACCTGACGCCTCGAATCTTCGCTCCTCGTCCTCGTCAGCTTCATTGCAGCTCAGCCTGGTCGCTGATTGGCTGCAGTGGATGGATTGAAAGCAGCGCAGCCATTGGCTCGCGCTGCTGTCAATCACATCCGATGACGCGGCGCGCCGGGGGGCGGGGCCGAGTGATACAGCGAGCGGCTATAGCCGCCGGCTGTATCACGGGAGCGCGCCCGCAAGCACTCACCACCGTGCGAGGGAGCTCGCATGAAGGTGGTAAATGCTTGCGGGGAGGAGCTGAAACAGCCGCCGAGGGACCCCAGAAGACCAGGTTCGGGGCCACTCTGTGCAGAACGAGCTGCACAGTGAAGGTAAGTATAACATGTTTGTTATTTTAAAAAAAAAAAAAAAATAACTTTACAACCCCTTTAATTATCAGGGCACCTATCGTGCAGGAGCTGTTGGTATATAATGGGTTTTCCTACTTCTCTCAATGTTGACTCACCCCCTAACTGGACCCGACAACACAGAAACACTAATGGTGATAATTTGGCTTAAATGGCTTTGGTTTTTTTGTAGTGTATTCAACCGCTAAACTCACAGAAAGAGGGTTAGGGATACTGAATACTCCAAAACAGGAAAAACTTTCAGACCCTCTTATGTCAATAACAAAAATGATGGTGGCTCTAATTTCTTCAGTAGCAGCCTCCCAGTAATATCAAAGTTAATGATGGCTGTAGCATACTTCCCAACTTTGGAACTTGAGAAAAGGGGACATCTAGGGATGGAGAAGACATGCAGTGCATGGAGCACGCTGTAGCAAAAATGGGCGTGACTAAATTGCACTGATTATTGGAGTTAAAGGAGTATAGTTAAATAGAGTCTAAGCCTACATATTGTATACAGGGTATACAGTCTGCAGTACTTATACCCACAACCTACACCATAATTACTGTGCTACGAGTGAGAGTCTATCTTTCATAAACTTCAAGGATCAATAAAAAAACAAAAAACGACTATACACAGGGAGCTAACACTTTTTCTAAGCCTACCTTAAAGAACTTCATTAGATGTAAGATACACAGCAACTAACAACTTTTGAGATGTAATATACAACATCAGAGTAAATAGTGTAGGAGTAAGTTATATTTGGGGGGGTGCCCTTGAATTAATGGTCCCTGGAAAAAAAAAATGCCCTGGGATGACTGGAATGACAAAATGGGCAGTGCTGGTGGTCACGAAAAAAAAATGCCAAGGGTCAATGGTCAGTGAAAGGATAAAATGCCCAGAGTCAGTTACCAGTGGGAAAAAAATACCTGATGTTTTTGTCTGAGGTAGGAAGTATGCCCTGATGTCGTTGGTCAATAGGGGCAAAAAAAAAGATGCATTTGGGTCAGCGGACCTGGGGGGAACAATAGTGCCCAGTGGGAGGAATAATAATAGCCAGTGAGGATGAGGGGAAGCAATAGCCTCAGGGGGTGGGAGAACAAAAGTGCCCAGCTGGGAGTGGGGGAGGACAATAAAGCCCACTAGGGATGGGGAGGAACAATAGTGCCCAGCGAGGGGTTGGAAAGAACAATAGTGCCAGAGGAGGGTGGGGGAGAACAGTTGTGCCCAGTGGGGGGTGGGATGAATAATAGTGCCCAGCAGAGTGTGAGGAGGAACATTAATGCCTGATAGGGGGTGAGGAAAACAATGCCCAATAGGGGTCAGGGAGGAACAATAGTGCAGAGCAGGGGGTAGAGAAAAACAATGCACAGCAGGGAGTGTGAAAGAAAAAATAACACCCAGAGTGAATTAGGGTTGAACAGTAGTGTCCAGCAGGGGGTGGGGTACAACAATAGTGTCCAGTGGGGGGGTAGGGCTGGGGTGGTAAGCGTTGCTCTCACTGGAAGATACCTTGCACTGAGGTCTGTGTCCCATGCTGTTGCTCTTTTCTTCTTTATGTATCTCCTCCTACCAAAGATAGGAACAGGTGGGACAGAGAGCTCCAATCTAGCTGAAACACAACTCTATTCAGTGTAATGTGTTGGGCTTAGACGGCAGGGTCCTGCTGCTGTGATTAGGCAGCAAAGCAGGGTGATGCAGAATTAAGCCTAAAGCTGGCTGTACATTACTAAAATTTTGTGCAAAAGTTAATATGCAAATTCTCATCAGCACATTCTTAGAATGTACTTTCTTGCCATCAATGAGTGAAAATATTTTTTTTAATCAGATACATTTTTTTTTTAATTTATGCCATGGTTTACAAACAAAAGCAGTATCTTTCTAAATTGAAAACAAACATCGATTTGACTCCACTAACCATTGCAAAATGAAGTAAACGTCCCGAAAACAAAAATTTTTGTATGAAATTTGTTTAGTGTATTGCCGGCTTTAGACAATCTGGAAGCTGTTGAGAAGTTTACTGTAATGCAGGGCCAAGACCAGGAAAGGCAGGCAGGAGTGGCATCTGCCCCTGGCACAGTGAACTCATGTGGGGGTGCACCGCAAGGGGAGTTTCCATTGCTATAGGAGTAGTGGCAGCAACAGAGAGGAGGAGAGAGCTGGGAGAAGGTGCGGTCTGTGTGCACTCCCCCTTAGCTCCTCCCTTCTGTCAGAGCAGCATTTTTCGATACAGGAGTTGATACAGGAACTCTGTCAGATTGGGACTGCAGGCTTTGTTTACCCTCCCCATCTCTTCCCTAGACTGCTTCTGTCCTGCAGCAGAAAATACGGGTAGGTGGTGGGTAATCAAACCCTGTACAGTCCCGATCTGACAGCATTCCTGGGTCAACTTCTGTATACCAAAAGAAGGGAGAAACTGAAGTACAGCCCACATCTCCTCCCAGCAAGTTCCAATCACTGTATCATCTGGGGTCTGTAGGTTTCAGTGCTAGGAAGGAGGATTGGGTGGGAGAATTTGTGATAAGAGGGGGGATTTGTGGGGGATTTATGTTAGGAAGGGGGATTTGTGCTAGAAGGAAGAATTGGGAGGATTTGTGCTAGTAAAGGGGATTGGGAAGTTTATTTTTGCTAAGAGGGGCATTTGGGGGGAGAGAAGATTTATGCTAAGAGGAGGGATTTGGGGGGAAGGATTTGTGCTAGGAGGGGTGATTATTTGGGGGGGGGGGGATTTGTGTTTGGAGAAGGATTTGGGGGGAGAAGATTTGAGCTGGGACACAGGAATTTAGCATTTTTGTTTGGGATAATTTTGGCTTGCAGAGGGAACTTATGCTTGGGGGGTGAGCATGCGGATTGGTGCTGGACTTTATTGGGGGGGGGGATTTTCGATGAGACGTGATGCTCACACACTGTGGTAATGTGGTGGTTGTGCTGGGGGTCAAGAAAAGACCTCCAAACGTTGACCTCTTCACCATGCCCAAGCTCAGGAGGGAAGGACAGCAGGGTTTATTAACTGGGATTCCACAGAACCCTGGGGTTCAGCTACAGTATAAGCTCCCAGGGTTCTGCTGTGAGCCAGTGTTGCGGCAGAGTTATATCCATCCAACAGTGCTTTCCATTTCTTTCACGTGTGTGTTGCTGAGTACCAATGGGTGCTTTGATGTAATCTTGGTGGTACTCCTACAGTTTGGGCTTCTGACCCCACAGAAGATAGTGGCATAGGATGAGAGGAGCGGTTTACAGAGCCAGCAGCAAGAGACAGCAGCGCTACTGTTTACTACAATAACTACTGATACTGATGCAGTGTTTTTTTACAATTATAAACCATAATCTCCAACACAAAATATAGCCCAGAGTACATTGTATAAGACACTTATTACAGACCTATACTGTACAGTATAAAGAATAGGAAGTTGGAACAGCAGATCAGATGAATGGAAATTAATGACTCTTCACTCTCCATGCTGGCAGTGAAAAGCTGTCTGAACTGAAGTGTGATTGATGCAACTTACAGGTAGTATTTCACAGTAGGTAAACATTCAGGTGATAATTATGATGAACCTGTTAAAAGTGGTAGTCTGCCTGTTAAAACTTGAGTTGGAAGACAGATTTACATAATGAGGGCAATATTATGCTTCAGATAGTAAATTGAGGAAAGTGAGAAACCTCATAATGACTGTAAATGGTGTGTGCCCATTTCAAGATTGACCCAGAATTCAGCATCTGTGCAGAAACAAACAAGTCAATTGTAGTCGGGTGCTACCCTCCAGATATGTGATTCCCCCACCCCCAAGAATTAGGTGTTGAGCTACCGAGAAACACCACATCTCAAGCATCACAAAAGTATCTAGGGGTTAGGGCAGTGCTGGGACAAGGTCACCCAGTGCCCAGGGCGAACATGCCAAATTGCGACCCCCCCCCCGAGTTGGGCATGACCAATCATCTTCTGTCTGGTCTGATAACCACACCTGATCATCATACCTACCTATAGAATTCAAGAGTTAGGGCTGGAAAAAATTACAAAGTGCAAGGGTCAAGAGCAGAAATAATGTACAGAGTATAGGAATCAGCAACAAGGGTATTTTATAAAAGTAGTGGGCTTGTGTGCAGGATCATAAGTTGGGCCCAGCTTCTAGAATATAAAGTGCGGTGTGTGGCAAAAATTGGGTGTGGCTTTCACTTTGCTGACTATTGAGTATGGCTTAAAAAGATTTACAGTGCAAGGGTTCAGTAGCAAGTGATGCAGAGCTCAGGAATGGGAAAAAAGACTTATTTAGTATTGTGGAAATGGAGTTTAGAAGATCTGAAGTTTTTTAGGGTAGGAATGGTCCACTTCTTTTAGTGATTGTTCAGAATATCTACAATATTTTAGTATGCATGAACTGAGGACTGGTGTAAAACCCAAGATGTTATATATTGCAGCTTAACAATCATTAGATGTGGTGGCTGCATTAGTTTTAGTTTAGGCTTTTCCCTTCCCTTCGGCACACTGGATTCCTCTACTTTCTGCTCTGCTGTCTAAAGTCAACATGGGAAAGTGAATGAGGAGGACACGCTCTGGCACACAGGGGAGTTCTGACACACAGGGGGGCTCTGACACACAGGGGAGTTCTGACACACAGGGGGGCTCTGACACACACAGGGGGGCTCTGACACACACACAGGGGGGCTCTGACACACAGGGGGGCTCTGACACACAGGGGAGCTCTGACACACAGGGGAGCTCTGACACACAGGGGGGCTCTGACACACAGGGGAGCTCTGACACACAGGGGGGCTCTGACACACAGGGGAGCTCTGACACACAGGGGGCTCTGACACACAAGGGGGCTCTGACACACAGGGGGGCTCTGACACACAGGGGCTCTGACACACAGGAGGGCTCTGACACATAGGGGGGCTCTGACACACAAGGGGGGCTCTGACACACACAGGGCAGCTCTGACACACAGGGGGGCTCTGACACACAGGGGCTCTGACACACAGGAGGGCTCTGACACACAGGGGGGCTCTGACACACAGGGGCTCTGACACACAGGGGGGCTCTGACACACAGGAGGGCTCTGACACACAGGGGGGCTCTGACACACAGGGGGGCTCTGACACACAGGAGGGCTCTGACACACAGGGGGGCTCTGACACGCAGGGGGCTCTGACACGCAGGAGGGCTCTGACACGCAGGGGGGCTCTGACACACAGGGGGGCTCTGACACACACAGGGGGGCTCTGACACACACAGGAGGGCTCTGACACACAGGGGGGCTCTGACACGCAGGGGGGCTCTGACACACAGGGGGGCTCTGACACACACAGGGGGGCTCTGACACACACAGGAGGGCTCTGACACACAGGGGGGCTCTGACACGCAGGGGGGCTCTGACACACAGGGGGGCTCTGATTCCCAACGTCTATGGAAATTGCAGCTTGCTGAAATAATGTTTCCCCATCCTTTGCCCCCAGTCTGCACATGTACAGAGCTCTAAGCTAACGCCTTACAGACCTATACTGTACAGTATAAAGAATAGGAAGTTGGAACAGCAGATCAGATGAATGGAAATTAATGACTCTTCACTCTCACTGCTGGCAGTGAAAAGCTGTCTGAACTGAAGTGTGATTGATGCAACTTACAGGTAGTATTTCACAGTAGGTAAACATTCAGGTGATAATTATGATGAACCTGTTAAAAGTGGTAGTCTGCCTGTTAAAACTTGAGTTGGAAGACAGATTTACATAATGAGGGCAATATTATGCTTCAGATAGTAAATTGAGGAAAGTGAGAAACCTCATAATGACTGTAAATGGTGTGTGCCCATTTCAAGATTGACCCAGAATTCAGCATCTGTGCAGAAACAAACAAGTCAATTGTAGTCGGGTGCTACCCTCCAGATATGTGATTCCCCCACCCCCAAGAATTAGGTGTTGAGCTACCGAGAAACACCACATCTCAAGCATCACAAAAGTATCTAGGGGTTAGGGCAGTGCTGGGACAAGGTCACCCAGTGCCCAGGGCGAACATGCCAAATTGCGCCCCCCCCCGGGTTGGGCATGACCAATCATCTTCTGTCTGGTCTGATAACCACACCTGATCATCATACCTACCTATAGAATTCAAGAGTTAGGGCTGGAAAAAATTACAAAGTGCAAGGGTCAAGAGCAGAAATAATGTACAGAGTATAGGAATCAGCAACAAGGGTATTTTATAAAAGTAGTGGGCTTGTGTGCAGGATCATAAGTTGGGCCCAGCTTCTAGAATATAAAGTGCGGTGTGTGGCAAAAATTGGGTGTGGCTTTCACTTTGCTGACTATTGAGTATGGCTTAAAAAGATTTACAGTGCAAGGGTTCAGTAGCAAGTGATGCAGAGCTCAGGAATGGGAAAAAAGACTTATTTAGTATTGTGGAAATGGAGTTTAGAAGATCTGAAGTTTTTTAGGGTAGGAATGGTCCACTTCTTTTAGTGATTGTTCAGAATATCTACAATATTTTAGTGTGCATGAACTGAGGACTGGTGTAAAACCCAAGATGTTATATATTGCAGCTTAACAATCATTAGATGTGGTGGCTGCATTAGTTTTAGTTTAGGCTTTTCCCTTCCCTTCCCTTTGGCACACTGGATTCCTCTACTTTCTGCTCTGCTGTCTAAAGTCAACATGGGAAAGTGAATGAGGAGGACACGCTCTGGCACACAGGGGAGTTCTGACACACAGGGGGGCTCTGACACACAGGGGAGTTCTGACACACACAGGGGGGCTCTGACACACACACAGGGATGCTCTGACACACAGAGGGGCTCTGACACACAGGGGAGCTCTGACACACAGGGGAGCTCTGACACACAGGGGGGCTCTGACACACAGGGGAGCTCTGACACACAGGGGGGCTCTGACACACAGGGGAGCTCTGACACACAGGGGGGCTCTGACACACAAGGGGGCTCTGACACACAGGGGGGCTCTGACACACAGGGGGGCTCTGACACACAGGGGCTCTGACACACAGGAGGGCTCTGACACATAGGGGGGCTCTGACACACAAGGGGGGCTCTGACACACACAGGGGAGCTCTGACACACAGGGGGGCTCTGACACACAGGGGGGCTCTGACACACAGGGGCTCTGACACACAGGAGGGCTCTGACACACAGGGGGGCTCTGACACACAGGGACTCTGACACACAGGGAGGCTCTGACACACAGGAGGGCTCTGACACACAGGGGGGCTCTGACACACAGGAGGGCTCTGACACACAGGGGGGCTCTGACACGCAGGAGGGCTCTGACACGCAGGGGGGCTCTGACACGCAGGAGGGCTCTGACACGCAGGGGGGCTCTGACACACAGGGGGGCTCTGACACACAGGGGGGCTCTGACACACACAGGGGGGCTCTGACACACACAGGAGGGCTCTGACACACAGGGGGGCTCTGACACGCAGGGGGGCTCTGACACACAGGGGGGCTCTGACACACACAGGGGGGCTCTGACACACACAGGAGGGCTCTGACACACAGGGGGGCTCTGACACGCAGGGGGGCTCTGACACACAGGAGGGCTCTGACACACGGGGGGCTCTGACACGCAGGGGGGCTCTGACACACAGGGGGGCTCTGACACACACAGGGGGGCTCTGACACACACAGGGGGGCTCTGACACACACAGGAGGGCTCTGACACACAGGGGGGGCTCTGACACACAGGGGGGGCTCTGACACGCAGGGGGGCTCTGACACACAGGGGGGCTCTGATTCCCAACGTCTATGGAAATTGCAGCTTGCTGAAATAATGTTTCCCCATCCTTTGCCCCCAGTCTGCACATGTACAGAGCTCTAAGCTAACGCCTCAGCTCTTTGCTGGGAATGTGGGGCTGACAGAGCAGGGGAGGGCTCAATAGACTGACAGGAGACTGGGCTAATAGGGACAGGTATTTTTTTTTTTATTGCACCAAGCTTATTTCAGGCAAATAATATAGTAAGTACACTGCTGTTAGTGAGGCGTATCCTGTGTTCAGGATAGGAGATAGCTGGCGGGAGTTAGTTAAGCACTGGATCCCCTCCCCATACACAAGTACTAGATGGATCAGCAGAGAACATTAACAACTGAAAAGTCCCAGTATATATTCCCAACATATATAAGAATTGTTCTTCTCTTTTAGTAAACCTGCTCTGCAAAGTACAGGGCGGGTTTACAGCACAGCCAGGTACAGATGGAAGGCAGTTTGGAAGCAGTGGGGACCCACATGGAAGAAAGCTGACATCCATCCTGTGAGATCTTCATGTTGGGAGAGCTGTGTGATGTTTGCAGGGGGCGGGAAGCAATGATTGGGACTGCACTGTTGTGTTATCATCTTGCTCCACCCACCTGTAGAGGAGCTGTCAGTGTCACAGCCCGATCCAGCCAGACTGATGAGAAATCAAGCCCGGGAGAGTGAATTCTTCTCCCTCTGTGCCAGGATGTGGTTGCCGCTGTAGAGAGGAGGCAAGCAATATGTATGGGCGCATCCTCAGCCCACTTTTTGGGCAGGCTGTAGCATTGAGTGAAGCCATAACCTAAATATACTCTGCCCAGATTCCTCCTACACCCTGCCCAGGGCAGCCGCCCCTCCCGCCCACCCCTTGTACCGCCCCTGGGTTAGGGTCTGGCATGGGAGTCAGGGTGGCTACTTCAGTAAACATTAACTCAGAAGAATCAGTGAGCAGCTTGGGAAGATGATAGAAGTTACTCTTACTGTGCAGTCAGAAAATGTAGTGGAGGGTGACTCAGGGTGACTCTGGGTCACCTCATGACAAACCTTGGTGGGCCATACCATGACTTGTGGTCAAGGCAAGCCCTCTCCCTCTAACAAATGATGGGGGTTATCTTGCCAGGTTCCTGTTTAAATGCTAATTGTTTGATTTTTGAGTGAATACTAACCAGATTTTTTGTCTCCTATTATATATGAAAAGCTATGTACCAGGTTATGGGCATTTGTATGTTGTTGAACGCAGACCCTCTTTTGGGAATTAAAGGTTCTTTAGTGGGAAGAGAGTGTAACCAGGTGCTGCCGGCCGACTGCGTGATCACCTCCCCCATTCGCTCCCCCCCCCCCCAGAGCAGCAAACAGAATGGCTGGCTGGGCCGCTGAGCAGCTCTCTGTGTGATACCCGCTCGCCCCCTCTAGTACATAGTGAGCTAATTGGCAATAGAGAGAGAGAGAGGAATACAAGTGGCTTCTCTCCCCTCTCTCATTCTGCCTGAAAGAAGCAGATTTGTGTAAATTTGCTCAGCTTACTACTGCTTCCATCCTCCTCCTGGCAGTGAACTTGAGCCAATCATAGAGCAGGAGAGCTTGAGCCAATTGGAGCATCAGCGAGAAGACTTTCTGTGCAGCAGTGGATCATGGGATATGTAGTCCTTAAAGGAGCACTACACCATACAAGTCTATGTGGGGGCTGGTGGAGCAGACGTGTCAAGAGGAGAGAGACAGCGGTTTTCCAGGCAAATTATAGGAGATAGAGGCAGACCAGTGCAGGGAATGGGACAAAGTAGACCTGCTGGGGGTCTGTGCACTTCATGAGAGTGGACAGAGCATGTGCAGAGGTCTGGTGCCTTTTCTGTGCCTATGGGAGTCTGAGGTCTGAGTTGTATAGAAATCTCTTGCTGAGCTAAGACTAAAGCTGTGAGACTGAGCCTGAGAGACAGCCTGGGGACTGAGCCACAGAAAGGTCTTTTGCTGAACTGGGACCAGAGCTGGAGCCAATGCAGACTGCCCCTTACTTAACCACTTCAGCCCCAGAAGATTTTACCCCTTTCCTGACCAGAGCACTTTTTACAATTTGGCACTGCGTCGGTTTAACTGACAATTGAGCAGTCATGCAATGCTGTACCCAAACGAAACTTGCGTCCTTTTTTTCCCACAAATAGAACTTTTTTTGGTGGTATTTGATCAGCTCTGCGGTTTTTATTTTTTGCTCCATAAACAAAAAAAGAGCGACAATTTTGAAAAAAAAACAATATTTTTTACTATAATAAATATCCCCAAAATTAAAAACAAAAAACAAATTTCTTCATCAGTTTAGGCCAATATATATTCTTCTATATATGTTTGGTAAAAAAAAATCACAATAAGCATATACTGATTGGTTTGCGCAAAAGTTATAGCATCTGCAAACTATGGGAGAGATTTAGGGCATTTTTATGGAATTCTTAATTTTTTTTTTTTTTTTTACTAGTAATGGCGGTGATCTGCATTTTTTAGCGGTAGTGCGACATTGCGACAGACAGATCAGACACTTTTGACACTTTTTTGGGACCATTGACGATTATACAGCGATCAGTGCTATAAAAATGCACTGATTACTGTGTAAATATCACTTATAAGGAAAGGGGTTAACACTAGGGGGTGATCAAGGGGTTAACTGTGTGTTCCCTCAGTGTGTTCTAACTGTGTGGGGATGGGAGTGACTAGGAGAGGAGACATTTCATTTTTCCTACTTAGTAGGAACAAACGATATGTTTCCTCTTCCCTGACAGCACAGGGATTTGTGTGTTTACACACACAAATCCCTGTGCTGGCGCTCGTGCACGTGATCGCTCGTGGCCGGTGGAGATCATGCCCGCTGGCCACGCTCATCGAATTCCCTGCCGTGCATCGCGCGTGTGCCCTCTGGTGGCCGAAAAAGAGAAGGACTTACCCGTATGGGGTTTTGCCCAGGAGAGCCATTCTGCTGCAGTATATCTGTGTGAGCCAGTCGGGAACCGGTTAACAGCCCACCATTACTTGTGTACAGTCTTAAATGGATAGCTACATGTGCAGCACCTACAAAAGGACCCCAACAAAAGCTGGCTAACATTGACAATTAGGTTCTACATACTTTGCAGTCACTTCCTCTTTTTTAGGAATGCATACACCCACCCATTAAATAGTTGTATGCGCAGAATGCACTCAGAGACTCTTCTTGAATAGCCATTGCCAAGGGTTAAAGTGAGTCTTTTCTTTGTCCTATTCATGCTTTTCACGATTGATGCTGTTCTTACCTGTGCTGTGTGTACTGGTGTAATGGGGCTTGGCCTTATTACAGTGTAAGTCAATGGTTGTAGGTGAGGCTAATATTCCTGTCATATTCTTTGACCTGTTCTTTGGTATGTGTATTGTGTATATTCTACTTTGCTACAGTATACTTACTTTATTTATCATCGATTGACCGTGGCCTATTTCATGTGTGTTATTACTGTGGTGGTACTATACTCATGTTTAGGCTAGCCAAGGTCCTTGCAGCATGCTAAGATATAACTAGGTGTGTCAGTAGAAACCGAGCAGCTTAAAAGTGGTGTCAGAGAACAGAGGGCCCATCATCACCAGCAGCTTTTTTGGGGGTAGCACTGGACCACGTTTCACATTAAGCCTGTCTGTACACATATATGTAGCAACATAGACTGGGCCTTGTGCCTTATGCTGCCACATACTGTATATGCATACCTGAGTTTGTGCTGGGAATGCACTCAATTATACACCCCTACCATGGAGACCAAGCTGTTACCACCAGCTCCTGGTCTGAGTAACAATTGGGAGCCAGTGGGAGTAGCTTCTAACCAAGACACTCTCAGATGGCAAGGGAGGCAGCAGTTAGCCAAGTCACACTCTGAGGTGGCAGGACGTTGTGCCCTTAGTAACAAAGTAAGGCCAGGATCAGGCAGGGACACAGAATATGTTTTCCTGCCTAATGAAAATAACCAGGAACATTTTGATGGTTACACAGGACTTTTACTTTTAAAAGTTTAAAATGGTTGACTGGTCTTCTTCAAGTCTTTTTCTTTTACAATAAATTAAACAGGGGATCTAGGGGATTTTTGAGAGGGAGAGGCCCATCTCAAGGCTGTGTCAGGAACCATGAACCAGACCGAGACAGGAGTACAGTAAAATCACACTTGTTTATTAATAAAAATAAAAAGGTAAATAGAGTAAGCATAGTCAAAGCATAGCCAGAGTCCAGTAACCGGATCAGGTAGTCCGCCAAGCCAGAGTTCAGTAACCAGATCGGCTAATCAGCCAAGCCAGAGTTCAGTAACCAGATCGGCTAATCAGCCAAGCCAGAGTTCAGTAACCAGATCGGGTAATCAGCCAGGCCAGAAGTCAGGGATCCAAGTAGAGGAACAGCAAGCAGGATAAGGAGCCAGAAGGGATGTCAGCAAAGCCAGTCTTTAAACAGGAACGCAGGAGATGGTTTCTTGTGATGTGACCAAGGCGAAGGCTGGAGATCTTTAAGTAGGCTGGACTGACAAGCAGATCCACAACAGCTGGTTAACTGTGGAGAGAGATGAGAGCTGGCAATTAGCCGACAGCTGAGCAGCCAGCTCAGAGAAGGAAGGGCTGAGCCAGCCCTGACAGGCTGGTACTTTACAATATACTTATGAACAAAGTTGGCATGGCTATCAAAAGTGTAAATTCAAGGGTAAGGCTTGGTTCACTCTGACGTGACTTGGGATCCAACTTGTGAGACCCGAAGTTGCATACTATGTGAAATCCCATGTTAGTCAATGAGAGCTGTCTTAATTAGCACTACTGAAGTAGCTCCAACTTTAGACAAGGTTCCTGTACTACTTCAAGCCGACTGCTATCCAACTTGTGCCCATAGACTTTAATGGAAGTCACCTCCAGATCAGATACTCATCTTTATTGATGTGATTTGGATCCGATATTACAGGCAGGCAAGTCGCCTGGCAAAGTCAGACCGTAAGTCATGTGACTTTAAGGTCGCGGCAATGTGAACTGCAGGGTTTTAACACCCCCCCAACTTTATGTGTGAAAAAGTCCTAAGAATGCTGCTGATTCACAACTGCAGGAGACAGGTAGATCTCCACCTCTTTAAGGTTTCCTACCCTGGTCTATTCGAACTACAAAGGATTCCTGACCCTTACTATGGCGACACCTAATGCCCAATATGTTAATGCTACAATGGGCACTCCTTTGCCCCTACCCTACTCATATAGTTTACCACAAACGTGTTTCAATTGTTTTCTACATCCATTATCACATGCCATACTGAGTATTATTCTGTCAGGCTGATATTTCTGAAGCTACACTGAATTTTAAGGGAGTATTTTCACAGAAGGCCTGATTAGATTTTAGTATGCAAGAATGTTGAAATGGGCAAATAGACTAGCTATAATTCAATTAATGAGTTATTTTCTCTCTCTCGGCTTAGCTTAAGTATAGGTGATTTAGCACAAGTTAGCAGTCTACCTTCCTGTGTTGATGAAAGCCAGATGTCTTATGAAAAGGGATCAAAACGAGAATAAAAACTATCACCAAAAGTTTCATTCTTACAGACTGAATGACAGTCTGGTGATATCTGTAGCACACTAACATCAAACACAATTTCAAATGAAAAGCAGAGGGAGGAGGAATTTGTTATATCGTAAAAAGATCACACAGACTTTGCTGCATCCGTGGGCAGAGAAATCAGACACAGCCCTTGGGAACGCCCGCTACGTCTGCCCTTTAATAATCAATTCCCCACCCCATTGTAAATGTATTACAATAACTAGTCTAAGTTTTTATTCCCAAAATATAAAAACAAAGGTGACAAAATGTATTTATCATCATGTATACTGTTCACTGAAATATCTCTCCATATTATATGTCAGACAATGATAGGGAGGCCTGATGACCATTTAACGTGGTAACTGCTGAAATTCTGGCAATTAGTAGTAACCAACAATAACCAACAATTATGCCATGATCATGCAATAAGCCATTTCTTTGGACTCCCTGGCACAGAACATCAGAATTATGCATATATTTGTCTCATGACATCTGGTGTCTAATCTTCTTTTGGGATTTGTCTCACCACTAATTGTTTGATCAGCAGCATTGAAAATAAATCTGTCAAGTCTGACATCTATTCTATACACATGGGAATTACCAGGGATAAAGGATTGTTAACAAGCTAGAAGTTGAATGCATTAAAGGCTAAATCAACCACAAACTGGTGTTTCGGCTTTGGGTGGACTCTTGTGGTTTAAATTGCTTTCTAGAGCAATAGGATGGACATCACCCTAGTGCAGATCCCACCTTTGTCCCACAACTGAGATTTTTACAATTTCACAGTCAGGGCAATTGGTGATATTATTAGACTCTCTAGGAATCTACAGTGTCTCATTTTATCTAAAGCCCAACTGAATCTTCAGTTTAAAGTGGAACTAAAGGAAAAGGATAAATATAAAAGTTGCAAAAAGGCAGGCTTTTTATTGCAGAAGAGACATGAAATGTCTTTTCTGCAATAAATACAATTACTTATTAATAATAAATAAAGTTGTGCTGTGCCTTTTAATCAAATACCATAAAATGCGAAAATACCAAATCGTGCAAAACATGTAAATAAGTAAATAAATACGAAAATTCATCATCATTAATCATAAAAATGAATTACAGTATACAGTATGTGCTTATTAACCAAAAATTCATAACGATTGTGCAAACACCACAGAATGTGCAATCTGTGGTATGAGGTATGAGTGGTGCTGCCTAATGATTAATATGGGATACCCATAAAAATTGTACAAACTGAAAAGAAATGAAAATATAATAAAGTTACCGCGTGCTGTCTCTTTAAATACTATACCCAAAAAAACTAAATCTGAACGAAAATGCGCACCAATACTGATTATATCATTTATCTCATATACACATACATCTACTTATAACATAAAGTGCTTGACGTGATCAAAGTGCAAAGTACATATGTGCAAAAAAGATTTCCTATGTAAAATAGTAAACAGTAGCTATATATGAAAAATCATGAATCCATATATAACTGCTGAAACGAGTGACGTCTTAACGTCTTTGCACGTCCTAAAAGTCCGTGCAAATATAGCCAGCTGGTGAATAGGTGGAAATCACTCATGCTCTCCCCTTAAACCTCCACTCACCAGTAGGGATGAGCCGAACACCCCCCGGTTCGGTTCGCACCAGAACCTGCGAACGGACCGAAAATTCGCACAAACGTTAGAACCCCATTGACGCCTATGGGACTCGAACGTTCGAAATCAAAAGTGCTCATTTTAAAGGCTAATTTGCATGGTATTGTCCTAAAAAGGATTTGGGGACCCAGGTCCTACCCCAGGGGACATGTATCAATGCAAAAAAAACTTTTAAAAACGGCCGTTTTTTCGGGAGCAGTGATTTTAATGATGGTTAAAGTAAAAAAAAAAAAAGTGAAATATTCCTTTAAATATCGTACCTGGGGGGTGTCTATAGTATGCCTGTAAAGTGACGCGTGTTTCCCGTGTTTAGAACAATCCCTGCACCAAATGTCATTTTTAAAGGAAAAAATCTCATTTAAAACTGCTTGCGGGCTTAATGTAATGTCGGGTCCTGGCAATATGGATGAAAATCAGTGAGACAAACGGCATGGGTACCCCCCAGTCCATTACCAGGCCCTTTGGGTCTTGTATGGATATTAAGGGGAACCCCGCACCCAAATTAAAATAAGGAAAGGTGTGGGGCCACAAGGCTCTATATACTCTGAACAGCAGTATACAGGCGGTGCAAACAAGACAGGGACTGTAGGTTTGTTGTTAAGTAGAATCCGTTTGTCATTTTGAACGGGTACATTTTTAACGTGTTTAGCTCCAGCCAAAAAATCTTTTTTAAGCTTTTTGGAAAACATAGGGAAGGGTTATCACCCCTGTGACATTTGTTTTGCTGTCTTTCCTCCTCTTTAGAAGATTTCACCTCACTTTTTGTCCCAATGACAAATGTTTTTTGAAAATTTGGGTTTTTTTGTGGAACAAGGATTGGAAAGCATCAGTGGAAAGGAGAAATGTTTTTCCCATATTAACTCTTACAGGAGAGAATTTCCCTTCCTAGGGGTAGATTTCATCTCACTTCCTGTTGTCTCCTTCCGTTTGCAAGTAGGAGTCGTTTGTAAGTTAGATGTTTGAAAGTAGGGGCCTGCCCTATATACTCAGCATAAATTTGGCCCTTAGGTGTTGTTGTGGCCACAACAACGTAAGCCCTCACAGGGCCCTGCTGTGAAATATTAGATCAAGAATTGTAATTACATGCCCCTGTTGAACAGGGGCAGAAAAACTGGGCCTTTGGTGGTGGTGGTGGTGGTGCTGGTGCCACAACACTGTAAGTCCTCACTCGCTCTTGGTGGGTGCAGAAATGGGCCCTGCTGTGAAATATTAGATCAAGAATTGTAATTACATGCCCCTGTTGAACAGGGGCAGAAAAATTGGGCCTTTGGTGGTGGTGGTGGTGGTGGTGGTGCTGGTGCCACAACACTGCAACCCCTCACAGACACTCTAGTTGGAACGCAGGAACGAGCCCTGCTGCAAAGTATTGCATCAAAAATTGTAATTACACGCCCCTGTTAAACAGGGGCAGAAAAATTGGGCCTTAGGCACTGGTGCTGGTGCTACAACACTGCAACCCCTCACAGACACTCTAGTTGGAACGCAGGAACGAGCCCTGCTGCAAAGTATTGCATCAAAAATTGTAATTACACGCCCCTGTTAAACAGGGGCAGAAAAATTGGGCCTTAGGCACTGGTGCTGGTGCTACAACACTGCAACCCCTCACAGACACTCTAGTTGGAACGCAGGAACGAGCCCTGCTGCAAAATATTGCATCAAAAATTGTAATTACACGCCCCTGTTAAACAGGGGCAGAAAAATTGGGCCTTAGGCACTGGTGCTGGTGCTACAACACTGCAACCCCTCACAGACACTCTAGTTGGAACGCAGGAACGAGCCCTGCTGCAAAGTATTGCATCAAAAATTGTAATTACACGCCCCTGTTAAACAGGGGCAGAAAAATTGTGCCTTAGGCATTGGTGGTGGCGCCCAGAACCAAAAATGTTCTTTCAAGCTATCAGCGTGATGATTGAGGAGGAAGAGGATAATTACTCAGGGATAGTCACTCAGCATCAGCATAGGCAGTCTTTGAAGGGATCTGAGATTTAAAAAAAAATTATTCGGTTACATCAGCATCAGGTGCTTGGTAGCTGGTGGTGATCCAAGACTGATTCATTTTTATGAAGGTCAGTCGATCGACCGAGTGGGTGGACAGACACACCCTGTGATCGGTTACAAAGCCTCCAGCAGCACTGAATGTGCGTTCCGAAAGAACGCTGGATGCAGGACAGGCCAGTAGCTCAATTGCATACTGCGCAAGCTCTGGCCAGTGATCCATCCTCAGACCCAGTAACCCAGAGGATTTTCGGTGGGAAAGGTGTCCAAGTCTGATCTTGCCCCTAGGTATTCCTGCACCATGTAAAACAGATGCTGGCGATGGTTGCTGGAACCGATCATACCTTGGAGCTGCGGACCAAAAAATTGTCAAATTGACGCATCGGTCAGACGGCCACCTTCTCCACCGCTCCTTCTTTGACTGACCGAAGCCTCAGCAACACGTTGTCCAGAAACAGGAGTTTGTAACCTCTGGGAACGCGTTGCACAGACCTTTCTGCAAGGCCTCCCGAAGATGTTTCATCCTCTGCTCCCTCTGCGATGGCAAGATAAGGTCCGCAACCTTACCCTTGTAACGTGGATCAAGGAGGGTTGCCAGCCAGTATTGGTCCTTCTCCTTGATACCACGAATACGAGGATCCTTACGCAGGCTTTGCAGGATCAGGGAGGCCATGCAGCGTAGGTTTGATGAGGCATTCGGTCCGGAGTCCTCTGGGTCACTAAGGACGACATGGTCCGCAGCCACCTCCTCCCAGCCACGTACAAGTCCATGTGTTTCTTGGGACTGATCCCTTAAAGACTGCTGCTGATGCTGAGTGCCAGGCTCCACCTCCATACTGACACAATCTTCCTCCTCCTCCTCCTCCTCCTCGTCCTCTTCCTGTGTGATCGGCGGGCATGCAGAAACACTGTCTGGATAAAGGGGGCCTTGAGAGCTAAGGAAGTCCTCCTCTTCCTGCCTTTGTTCTGCCTCAAGTGCCCTGTCCATTATTCCATGCAGCGTGTGCTCCAACAGGTGGACAAGGGGGACAGTGTCACTGATGCATGCACTGTCACTGCTCACCATCCTCGTGGCCTCCTCAAATGGTGACAGGACAGTGCATGCATCCCTGATCATGGCCCACTGGCGTGGGGAAAAAAAAACAAGCTCCCCTGACCCTGTCCTGGTGCCATAGTCGCACAGGTACTCATTGATGGCCCTCTGCTGCGTGTGCAGCCGCTGCAGCATGGCCAACGTTGAGTTCCACCTGGTGGGCATGTCACAGATTAGGCGGTTCTTGGGCAGGTTAAACTCCTTTTGGAGGTCCGTCAGCCGAGCACTGGCATTATATGACCGGCGGAAATGCACAGACTTTCCTGGCCTGCCTCAGGACATCCTGTAAGCCCGGGTACCTGCCCAAGAACCGCTGCACCACCAAGTTAAGGACGTGAGCCAAACAGGGCACATGGGTCATTTGTCCCTGTCGGAGGGCAGAGAGGAGGTTGGTGCCATTGTCGCAAACCACCATTCCTGCCTTAAGTTGGCGTGGCGTCAACCACCTCTGAACCTGCCCCTGCAGAGCTGACAGAACCTCTGCCCCAGTGTGGCTCCTGTCCCCCAAGCACACCAGCTCAAGCACCGCATGGCATCTTTTGGCCTGCGTACTTGCGTAGCCCCTTGAATGGCTACGGAGCACCGCTGGTTCCGAGGACAAAGCACAGGAAGAGGCCATGAAGGAAGAAGAAGAGGAGGGGGTGGAGGAGAGAGGTGTGTCACAATCATTAGCATTTTGGAGGCGTGGTGGCGGAACAACCTCCAACACTACTGCACCTTGTCCTGCATCCTTCCCAGCTGCCAGCAGAGTCACCCAATGCGCCGTGAAACTTAAGTAACATCCCTGTCCATGCCTGCTGGACCATGAGTCAGCGGTAATATGCACCTTACCGCTGACCGCCCTGTCCAGCGAGGCATGGACATTGCCTTCCACATGCCGGTAGAGAGCCGGAATCGCCTTCTGTGAGAAAAAGTGGCGTTTAGGTACCTGCCACTGAGGAACCGCACATTCCACAAACTCACGGAAGGGGGCAGAGTCTACCAACTGAAAAGGCAGCAGTTGAAGTGCTAGCAATTTTGCCAAGCTACCATTCAACCGCTGCGCATGTGGATGGCTGGGAGCAAACTTCTTTCGGCGGTGCAGCAGCTGGGGCAGGGAAATTTGCCTGGTACAATCTGACGTCGGTGTACCAAAAGCAGATTGCCCACAAGTACTTGGCTGTGACACACCTAATTCTACACCTTCATTCCTCTCAGTGCAGGTCTCAGAGAGGACTGAAGGTATAGTGGGGTTGGAGATCTCAGCTGATGGGGAGCAAGGAGAGGTCCTCTTTGTTCTTTGGTGTGGGTCTTTTAGATACGCTTGCCAACGAACTGCATGGCAGGTCAACATATGTCTGGTCAAGCATGTGGTACCCAAGCAGGAGATGTTTTGGCCACGTGAGATACGCTTGAGACATATGTTGCAAATAGCAGCGGTGCGATCTGATGCACTCGTCTCAAAAAAGGCCCACACCAAAGAACTTTTTGAATAACGCGCAGAGACTGCAGCGCCCTGCACATGTGGAGCTTTGGGGTGTGATGCAGTCAATGTGCTGCCCTTAGGCTGGCCCCTGGAGGGCATCCTGCCTCGTTGGTGATGTGCCGCCTCCTCCTCCTACTCTCTCCTATCAGGCACCCACGTTGAGTCAGTGACCTCATCATCCCCTCCCTCCTCATCACTGGAGCAAACCTGGCAGTATGCTGCAGCAGGGGGAGCATGACTGCCAGATTGCTGTCCTTCTTGGGCACCCCCTCTGTCTGCGCTCATGTTACTGCCTTCATCGAGCTCAGTATCATCATCAGAGCCTTCCAAACGCTGGGCATCCTCCTGGAGCATGTGCCCAACACTGTGGTCAAACAGTTCGAGGGACTCCTCAGGAGGACATGGTGGGGCTAGGGAAGGAGTCACTGATGACATTGAGCCGAGGGAAGAGGCCGCTGCTTTGCCAGACAAAGTACCCTGGGCATGGGTGAGAGAGGATGAGGAGGATGAGGACGGCTTGGTCATCCACTCGACCAAGTCTTCCGCATGTTGTGACTCAACACGGCCAGCTGCCGAAAAAAAGCCCTAGCGTGTCCCACGGCCACATGCTGATGAGGATGTCTCCATGACCAGCACTAGACACAGAGCCTGCTTGCCCTCTCTTATTGGCTTGTGACTGTCTGCCTCTCCTTCTTGGCCTTCCAGACATACTAATGGCCTGTAGCTGCACTAAGCTGGGATATATATGTACTGATACTGCAGCTAGCAAAATCAACTGCCTGCCTGTAGTATGAGAACACCACCAACCTTCTACAGGTAGCTTTATCTGAACACTGTGAGGTGGACGCACCCCACTAACTTGTAGGTTTAGCTGAACACTGTGAGCAGGACGCACCCCACTAACTTGTAGGTTTAGCTGAACACTGTGAGGTGGACGCACCACACTAACTTGTAGGTTTAGCTGAACACTGTGAGGTGGACGCACCACACTAACTTGTAGGTTTAGCTGAACACTGTGAGCAGGACGCACCCCACTAACTTGTAGGTTTAGCTGAACACTGTGAGCAGGACGCACCCCACTAACTTGTAGGTTTAGCTGAACACTGTGAGCAGGACGCACTGCACTAACTGTAAATAGTCTAGCTGCCTGACTGTGGTACTAATAGGATCAAAAGAACACCATTAATTTTCTTCAGGTAGCTGTATATACTGTAACAAGACAAGCCTGCCTGTCAGTAAGAAGATAACAGGAATGGATCTAGCTGAACACTGTGAGCAGGACGCACTGCACTAACTTGTAGGTTTAGCTGAACACTGTGAGGTGGACGCACCACACTAACTTGAAGGCTTAGCTGAACACTGAGCAGGACGCACCCCACTAACTTTTGTAGGTTTAGCTGAACACTGTGAGCAGGACGCACTGCACTAACTGTAAATAGTCTAGCTGCCTGACTGTGGTACTAATAGGATCAAAAGAACACCAGTAATTTTCTTCAGGTAGCTGTATATACTGTAACAAGACAAGCCTGCCTGTCAGTAGGAAGATAACAGGAACGGATCTAGCTGAACACTGTGAGCAGGACGCACTGCACTAACTTGTAGGTTTAGCTGAACACTGTGAGGTGGACGCACCACACTAACTTGTAGGTTTAGCTGAACACTGTGAGCAGGACGCACCCCACTAACTTGTAGGTTTAGCTGAACACTGTGAGCAGGACGCACTGCACTAACTGTAAATAGTCTAGCTGCCTGACTGTGGTACTAATAGGATCAAAAGAACACCAGTAATTTTCTTCAGGTAGCTGTATATACTGTAACAAGACAAGCCTGCCTGTCAGTAAGAAGATAACAGGAACGGATCAAGCTGAACACTGTGAGCAGGACGCACTGCACTAACTTGTAGGTTTAGCTGAACACTGTGAGGTGGACGCACCACACTAACTTGTAGGTTTAGCTGAACACTGTGAGCAGGACGCACCCCACTAACTTGTAGGTTTAGCTGAACACTGTGAGCAGGACGCACCGCACTAACTTGAAGGTTTAGCTGAACACTGAGCAGGACGCACCCCACTAACTTTTGTAGGTTTAGCTGAACACTGTGAGCAGGACGCACTGCACTAACTGTAAATAGTCTATCTGCCTGACTGTGGTACTAATAGGATCAAAAGAACACCAGTAATTTTCTTCAGGTAGCTGTATATACTGTAACAAGACAAGCCTGCCTGTCAGTAAGAAGATAACAGGAACAGATCTAGCTGAACACTGTGAGCAGGACGCACCGCACTAACTTGAAGGTTTAGCTGAACACTGAACAGGACGCACCCCACTAACTTTTGTAGGTTTAGCTGAACACTGTGAGCAGGACGCACTGCACTAACTGTAAATAGTCTAGCTGCCTGACTGTGGTACTAATAGGATCAAAAGAACACCAGTAATTTTCTTCAGGTAGCTGTATATACTGTAACAAGACAAGCCTGCCTGTCAGTAGGAAGATAACAGGAACGGATCTAGCTGAACACTGTGAGGTGGACGCACCACACTAACTTGAAGGTTTAGCTGAACACTGAGCAGGACGCACCCCACTAACTTTTGTAGGTTTAGCTGAACACTGTGAGCAGGACGCACTGCACTAACTGTAAATAGTCTAGCTGCCTGACTGTGGTACTAATAGGATCAAAAGAACACCAGTAATTTTCTTCAGGTAGCTGTATATACTGTAACAAGACAAGCCTGCCTGTCAGTAGGAAGATAACAGGAACGGATCTAGCTGAACACTGTGAGCAGGACGCATTGCACTAACTTGTAGGTTTAGCTGAACACTGTGAGGTGGACGCACCACACTAACTTGTAGGTTTAGCTGAACACTGTGAGCAGGACGCACCCCACTAACTTGTAGGTTTAGCTGAACACTGTGAGCAGGACGCACTGCACTAACTGTAAATAGTCTAGCTGCCTGACTGTGGTACTAATAGGATCAAAAGAACACCAGTAATTTTCTTCAGGTAGCTGTATATACTGTAACAAGACAAGCCTGCCTGTCAGTAAGAAGATAACAGGAACGGATCAAGCTGAACACTGTGAGCAGGACGCACTGCACTAACTTGTAGGTTTAGCTGAACACTGTGAGCAGGACGCACCCCACTAACTTGTAGGTTTAGCTGAACACTGTGAGCAGGACGCATCGCACTAACTTGAAGGTTTAGCTGAACACTGAGCAGGACGCACCCCACTAACTTTTGTAGGTTTAGCTGAACACTGTGAGCAGGACGCACTGCACTAACTGTAAATAGTCTATCTGCCTGACTGTGGTACTAATAGGATCAAAAGAACACCAGTAATTTTCTTCAGGTAGCTGTATATACTGTAACAAGACAAGCCTGCCTGTCAGTAAGAAGATAACAGGAACAGATCTAGCTGAACACTGTGAGCAGGACGCACCGCACTAACTTGAAGGTTTAGCTGAACACTGAGCAGGACGCACCCCACTAACTTTTGTAGGTTTAGCTGAACACTGTGAGCAGGACGCACTGCACTAACTGTAAATAGTCTAGCTGCCTGACTGTGGTACTAATAGGATCAAAAGAACACCAGTAATTTTCTTCAGGTAGCTGTATATACTGTAACAAGACAAGCCTGCCTGTCAGTAGGAAGATAACAGGAACGGATCTAGCTGAACACTGTGAGCAGGACGCACTGCACTAACTTGTAGGTTTAGCTGAACACTGTGAGGTGGACGCACCACACTAACTTGTAGGTTTAGCTGAACACTGTGAGCAGGACGCACCCCACTAACTTGTAGGTTTAGCTGAACACTGTGAGCAGGACGCACTGCACTAACTATAAATAGTCTAGCTGCCTGACTGTGGTACTAATAGGATCAAAAGAACACCAGTAATTTTCTTCAGGTAGCTGTATATACTGTAACAAGACAAGCCTGCCTGTCAGTAAGAAGATAACAGGAACGGATCTAGCTGAACACTGTGAGGTGGACGCACCACACTAACTTGTAGGTTTAGCTGAACACTGTGAGCAGGACGCACTGCACTAACTGTAAATAGTCTAGCCGCCTGACTGTGGTACTAATAGGATCAAAAGAACACCAGTAATTTTCTTCAGGTAGCTGTATATACTGTAACAAGACAAGCCTGCCTGTCAGTAAGAAGATAACAGGAACGGATCTAGCTGAACACTGTGAGCAGGACGCACTGCACTAACTGTAAATAGTCTAGCTGCCTGACTGTGGTACTAATAGGATCAAAGGAACACCAGTAATTTTCTTCAGGTAGCTGTAAATACTGTAACAAGACAAGCCTGTCTGTCAGTAGGAAGATAACAAGAACAGATCTAGCTAAACTGAATACAGTGTATATATATATATATATGCAACACCTGGGATGCATATATATACACAATACACTGTAAGTGCAGCTAACTGACTGACTGTTCTGCCTAATCTATCTAACTCAAATCAAATGTCACTGTCTGTCTCTCTCTCTCAATGAACGCCGGAACACACACTACACAGGGCCGCCGTGCAGGCGGCCTTATATAGTGTGGGGCGTGTACTAAATCCCCTGAGCCATAATTGGCCAAAGCCTCCTTGGCTTTGGCCAATTACGGCTCTCTGTTCAGGCGGCGCTGTGATTGGCCAAGCATGCGGGTCATAGTGCATGCTTGGCCAATCATCAGCCAGCAATGCACTGCGATGCTGCAGTGAATTATGGGCCGTGACGCGCCACACGAATTTGGCGCGAACGGCCCATATCGTTCGCAATTCGACGAACGATTGAACAGCCGATGTTCGAGTCGAACATGGGTTCGACTCGAACACGAAGCTCATCCCTACTCACCAGATAGCTGAACACCTGCAGGGGTCAAGGCACCACATACAAAATGTTTTCCAATCCTTATGGGTGGTATCCAGTGTCTCCTCCTCTCTGTGTATGATTACGCTCACATAGGGATGGGTTAACAAAAGAAGGGTCTCATAGTGAAATTCCGTAGATCAATTTATTGTAACAACATTAAAAACTCACTTACAAAAAATACTGCTGAATCAAAGCATTCAGTTAAACCATATATCTGGGACGCCTTGCGCTCTGCGGACCAGGCCCTACACGTTTCATCAGAGTGACGTCATCAGAAGCAGCGCCATCTTACTTCACCCCTCAGTCTTTATACTTATATTTGGATTGGGAACATTTATATGGACTCATGCTTTTTCATATATAGCTATTTACTGTTTTACATAAGAAATCTTCTTTTTTGCACATATGTACTTTGCACTTTGGTCACATCAAGCACTTTATGTTATAAGTGGATGTATATGTACATGAGATAAATGATATAATCAGTATTGCTGCACGCAGAACTTTTATTAAGGAGTTTTGCTCAGATTTTGTTTTTTTTGGGTCACATACATTTTAAGAAATTACACAATGGTTTAAGATATACACGTTATACTATTTAAAGAGACAGCACACGGTCACTACATTATATTTTCATTTTTTTCATTTATTATCAGTTTGTACAATTTTTATTGTGGGTATCACATATGCAGCGCCACTCATACCCCTATCATTTTTCATTTCCTATATACCCCACTTTAGTGGGATTTTTGAGGTAAGGCAACAGCCATATTATAGGCCCATAGCGTGGAATTCTAAACGTTATCTTAAATCTGTTCAAACTGCATGAGTGAAAATCCTTCAAGAACTTCCTTGTGATTCCTTCACCACATAAACATCAGCTTCTTACCAGATTAACAGACCCCAGATTATAGGAGGTCTATTTGGCGCTCACTGAGCAGGAGGCTTATCACCTGCGATCTCCTATTAGGACCAGGTAATGGGAACAGGTCTCACCAGCAGGGAAGTATGTTGCACCGGTAAAGCTATAAATTACAGAGGCCACATAGAGTAAAACCGTAATCACCAGTTTATTCCATCTAAAAAGGTACTCATTATACAGCTGTAGCGCTGGTATTTTTAATACAGACGCTATAAGTAAAAATTTGGTTGTCTAAAGCTGTAGTTTAGCTCAGACTGCAATTATTGTAAATTCTGGTTCTGCTTCAGCTTGGCTGGTTGTGTGGTTTTCTCCTTGGCCTAGGGATGGCGCCCTATTATTTCGGCCAAGGTTGGAAATTACAACAAGCTGGGTGTATTGAGTGCCTACTTGCCCGGAAACAGTCAGTGGGTGTGGTCTGCCTGCTGTGCATTCTGGGAGAGGGTACTTAAGGAGCAGACCCTGTGACAGGGAGAAGTTCTGACCTGATGGCCCTCCTGGCCTAAGGTGTGTCGTTGCAGTCAAGTTTGTCTTGGGGCAGGCTGGCCCGAGGCATCGTTACTGAAGGTAGGCCCAAAAGTCTTGGGGCCTACCTATCCAGGGATGGTCCTGTGCTGTCTTGCCTGCGGGAAGAAGCCGAGCGACTAGAGAATCCAGGGGAGGACTTTTCAGGAGAGGACTGTGCAATAAAGCCGGTGCCTCTAGAAGAGCCTGGAGACTCAGTTGGAGGATGCATCCCGGGTCACATACCACACAGTATGGTAAGTTCGGAAGAAGGGAACCGGTACTATGTGATTAAGCCTTTGATATTGCAACAAGTCGTTAATTACCCAATCCTGTGGCAGAGGATTGTGTAACAGCTACACCAAATCTTAAAGTTTGTGGCAGAAATTATGACCGAGCATCACATCGGCTGCTAGGTCAGTGAGAGAGGCCTGTCCGGTGGTTGCTGAATCCAGTTGTGGAGCTGTTGCCCTTTGGATCAAAGAGAATGTTCCTGATCTGCAATTTCAAGGTACCTGAATTTCCCCTAAACCTTTCATCCCTCTATTTCATATGTCTTTCTTAAATAAAGCATGGAAGAAAGAGACTGTGTGTTGGAGCTGAAATTACTAAAAAGAAGTCTTTATTGGGACCCCTATGAAGGATGTGGTGAAACAGTAAAGGTAAGCCCAATCAAATACCAACAGCTCCTTCGGGGGTAAGTGCTACACAGCATTTACAGAGTGATGTAACAAACAGACCACCGGTGGGTCGGGCAGCATGATGATCAACTTGCCCTGCCCCCTGATCATAAATGTGGTATCTAGAAGTATATACATGCCCTGGAAGAAGTCCATTTGCGAGTAAACCGGTCGGGCAGAAGATACAGAGACCTGTTTTCGCATTCGTTTTATCGGTACTGTTTGTTGCTGTTTTTAATTTTCTGTGCACTGTTTTTGGACACTTAAGTGCATTACCATTTAAATAAACACCTATGAGAAGGTTTTTTACACTATTGGAGCTCCTTGTTTATTTTTGGTATCGCTGGGTTATCCGGATGATCTGAGCTCAGTGCATAAGGAACTGCTTGTGAGGCGCACACCATCCGCACTGTATCTTCTGTGGATACGTTACAACTGGGATATCCAAATGCCTATGTGACTTTCCATAATAGAGGGTCCATTATTTGGAGTGAGAGCACATCCTGACTTAATTGTTGCTCATGTTACAATTATGTCACAATGTGGAGGATTTTTTTTGGATTTTGCTTTGCATAAGCACCTTAGATTGATGTTCATTCGTCAAATTAACTGTTTTTCTTCACTCAGCCTTTGTTGCTGAATAGACTCATATGAGCACTTTTTGGACTATTATGTACATGTTATGTATTGATTTTTTAGCGCAACTTATCACCTTATATCATTACTATTTTGTTGTGTAATATCTCAAAATATTTTTTGCAGCTATTTCGCTATTATTCACACAAGCGCAATATTGTTTTGTTGTTTTTCTGATTACCTATAAGTATATGTATAGCCCCCAAAATGTTTTTTTTTTTTTTACTTTTTGTTAGAATAGGGAAGGATTTGAGTGTTAAGTTGTTGATACTGTCAGTGTCCTGTTTTGGGGATTCATTTTCTTTATTTGTTAAGGTGCCCATTGTCACTGAGGCAGAAAGTGATGAGAAATCCAACATTTTCCCCAGAAATAGTGACAACTGTCTAACAGAGCAATTCCTCTCACTCAGTAGTGATTTCCTTTCACTTCCTGTTTTGTCTCCAGAACAGGAGGTGAAGGGAAGCCTTCCCAATGGGATACAGAAAGAACAAAATAAGCAGACAGGGCTTTGAACCTTACCTTACTATATGCTAATCTAAAAATAATGTTTGATTATACATACATTTGTAACCCCTTGTAATCTCCTACATGGCTCGGCTAAGCTTACACAGAATTTAGACATATCACATTTGCAGATGAACAGAGCATCAGGGTGGTACAGCAAAGGTGAATATCAGTGGGGTGTCTTTAAAAAAATAAAGTTCATGCTTAGTAGTCATGGACAAATCTGTCTGGGTTTGATTTGCACACTTGTTAAAAATTTGGTGGAACTGAACTTGAAGATGATTCCCATTGAAGCCTATGGGGGCAAACCTTGTTATGTTATGGCCATTTTTAGTGCTAATAGGCAAACTACTTTCAAAAAAATGCATGAAAACAATGATGGACAAGTACCAATAGAAAACAAGGAAAAGGACACTTATTGTGGCTTTGAGGACAGCATTAAAGTGGTTGTAAACCCTTGCATATACCCAGTGAAGTGACTGGCTTCAGATAACACACAGAAATGAAACAAATCCCGCATACATAAGCTGTACCTGTTTGTCTGCAGTCTTCACTTCTCTACATTCATTCAAAGTCCAGAATATATACAGCTTGTCTGAGCTGTCAGAAAAAACATGCAGAATTCAGTGAGGAGATCTCTGAGAGTTGATTGGATGGAAGGGACACACACCCCTTCACACAGGACACATGAACAGAGCTGAGGCTGTCACTCAGCTTGAAATCCCTCCCCTGTCACTTTTTTCTTTTAGTGTCAAGAAAACTTGTCAGACGCGATAGCAGAGGAACATAGCAGCAGACAGAAATGACACTTAGTGCTCTGAATTGAGACGAGTACACACTATAGAGGGACATGTTTTGTTCATTTCATGTCTGATGTTTACAACCACTTTAAAAATGCACAAATATTTTAAATAACATATTTAAGGGATGCCTTGAAGCTGTAAATGGTGTTACAGAACAGTGCAATTTTCATAGACAGTCTCAGCAACAGCATACACTGATGTGCATATTTGGCTGTGGAATTTATTTATTTTTTTTACAATTAGCTTAGCTTACATATAAAAACATTCCAATCTTATTCATTTCAGTTTAAAAAATTGACTTTTTTTTAGATAGTTTTAGCAGCACATGCTTGTTTCATCAAATGATAGTAGGCCAGCTTTGACTAGTAAATAGAAATTGGCCAGTAGTTTGCTGTGGCTGTCCCTGCTCTTTGATTCAGATTGTCCTGCCTGACCAATTTCTATCAAGCTCTCATTATAAGTTAGAGTACTGTATGTAAACCCAGCATTTCATATTCCTGATATGGGCCTGCTGTGCCATGTCCTTGTATGAGAAGGTATTCTCTTTGTATTGCTTCATTTATGTGAAATCCCTGGTGTTCCTGCCAGTCCCTCTGCTTTCCTATTAAAAACTGACCACACTAAGCAGGAGAACACAGTGTGCTCTTTCCCAGTAATGAGACTTGTCCGAACCCCCCCCCCCCCGCACGGCTTTTCACTGGGAAGATCAGAGTACTGTTGCTTCTGTTCCCCCAGCTCTTATACAGCTGTCAACAGAGGAAATGTGATCACTTACTGTATAGAAAAGGGAAAACAAGTGTATTATATCTATATATAAATGTTTTGCCTTTCATTTCTATTTTACACTGAATGGGTTGTTTTACAATGTGAGAGCTTTAAGAGACTGCAGATGATAAAGCAGTGTACAACTGGGCTGCTATAGGACAGATTAATGAGCAATAATTGGACAAAATGTAGCACAGAAAAATAATGCAGTTTTTTACAACATAACTTAAAAAATGAGATATGACACAGCAGTGTAGAGTTGGCCAGCTGCAGGACAGTTGACCAATGGTAGGGCTAAATTTACTATAGACAAAGAGCACAGTCTGGGACTTTACTACAATAATTAGGCCACTGCAGATGATAAAGCGATGTAAAACTGGCTAGTAACTGGGCAGGTTTAATCAGAAATAATAGGCCAAAATGTACTAGAGACATACTAGAGATGAGACAGTAGTGTAAAATTGGCCTGCAGCCACTGCCTGACATTAGCCATAGTTGATTGGAAATGCCCCAGGGTGTAAAGGGTCAGTGTCAACAGTAACCTCTGCAATGTTTAATAATACATTGATGATATAATTTATCTTCACATGCAAACAGATGTTAATCTGCCTCAGAAACCCTCCTTACGGGGCTCCATCTAGCACTGGCCCCCATAGTAGCTGCATGGACTGCTATGGACTGCTATGGACTGCTATGGACTGCTATTGCGATTATTTCAACACTGCTGCTCATACAACCTATAACAATGACTTTTGTAAAGTATTGCTACTGTTGCTCCTCCTTCATTGTTCAGTCAAAACCTAGGAGCAAAAATGTTACCTAGTTGTGTTACTTTAAAGGGAACCCCAGTAATACTTTAGCCCCACCCCCTTCTGCGCTGTCACCCTTGCATGTGCAAAGAGGACCTGGCAATGACCTGTGGCGCATTTGGGCATGTAGCGCACCCCACATAGGAGCTGCAAGTAGAACTGGGATCCCCCACCCTGCACAGCTAGGCACACCAAATTTCCACAGCCACACTTGAGTCAGTGAGCAGTCCAGTACTTTGTTTTTGTATTTTATTGAGGGATTTGAACTTGAATGGGGATAGGGGTATTATGGGATGCCCACTTGACTTCAGAAAAACACTTTTCCGATATACAGCTTTAAACAGTCTCTATGTAAACTCCTCTTCTGCTTCCAGCATTCACTTGCTTGCAAAAGGGACAGACTCAGCTGGGACACCTTCAGTGGATCTGGCAAAGCACTCAGCCAGATCAAAGAAAGAGCCCTTTACAGGCAGGGACCCTTTAGTTGTATAGTAAAGTCCAGTGTCTAGCTTACATCCCTATGGCCACTGATCCTAGCACCGCCTCTTCAGGCACTGCCAGCCCGCCTGGCTGCAGCTTCCCCTTTCACTAGCCTTATGGCTACTTCTCCTTAGTCCTCCCAGACTAATACCACAGTCTTTCCAGACTGCACACTCACCAGCCCACCTGGCTGACTTCTCCTGGAGGGCTTGCTCTCTCCCGCTGTGCTCACACTTGCTTCTGTGCATTCAGGAAGGATATCCCCCATGTGTTGTAGAAGGTCCCTTCAGCACCTGAGCCCCAGGCCCGTGGTCACCCCCCCCAGACTAGGGGGCACCCTCAAGGGCCACCGACAGCCTCCTCAGCACTTCTTCTCCATCTTCCACCCGACTGCCCCTTGCTGGCCTAACCCATGTGTATTTATGAGGTACCCGCCCCCTGCCAGCCCATCTACTGGGGACTGACTGGGGCCCTCATCAGTCTCCAGGCAGGTCCTCCTAAACCCCACCCTCTACTTCTGGAAGCTTCTCCAAGGTTCCAGAGAGCAGGGGGAGTTACCAGAGGGTAACATACACTTTAAAAGATAAGTGAAGTTACCAAGCTGGCTGTGTTATCAGAGCAGTGTACATTTCAGGACTGTGCAAATTCTTTGCCAGGTAAAAGGGTTTCTGTAATAGTGTATTTATGTATGTGCTTGGACAGTGGACTTCAGCTTGATATGATTGGTTTATTAAAGTATTGTTGTTCAACTCATTGGGCAGACTGGGCATTGTACATAATCTATATAATAAAGAATTGTCAGTGTCTTAGAAACTGATTTGATACAGTTGAGTTAGAATAAGGATTCCATTTGGTGGTTCAGTATTTAATCAAGTGATAATAGAAGTCATTTCCAACGTGGTTGTAGAATGTTTTGTAATCAATGATTTTTTCAGGGTGGCTTTTAGGGCTAGCACCATGCAGTTCCATGTGGCTGCATTTTTAAATTAGAGACTCTGAATAGACTGCTGTACCTGTGACATGCAAACACACAGGTACAGGCCACACAGGAGCAGACCTACTCTAAGTCATGCAGGGAAATAATTACTGTCAAAAAATGTGGATTTTTTCTCATTTATCCACTGAGAGCTGTCATGGTCCTGAAACCGTTATTGTGTCCTCCATACACACCAGTCATTAAAACATGGAGGCTGCCATTGTTGACCTTTCTTAGAAATGCTGGTTACTTTGCTGTCATTATGGCCTGTTAAGGTCTGTAATAGAAACCTATACATATATATATATATATATATATATATATATATATATATATATATATATATATATGTATATATATATATATATATGTATATATATATATATATATATATATATATATATATATATATAAACCATATATATATATATATATATATATATATATATATATATAAACCATTAACCATTTTAACCATAACCATACAACTTATTGCATTTGGGTGTGCAAAGCTCAAACACACACATATACAGTGTATATATAGTGAACAGTGTCCGGAGAGCAATGGATGGTGTCAAATCAGAAGGGGGCAGTGCAGTAGTTTTTTTATTATTTTTTAGGAGCCCCACTAGGAGACTTTGATGAAATATCAGGGGTCTAAACCGACCCATGATGTCTCACTTTTGAGACAGAGAAAAGGACTGAGGACAGAGATTTCCCAGTCCCTTTCTCTGCAGCCTCGGCTGCACTGGACAGTGAATAGATGGGAAGTGCTCTGTGCTGAGCGGCTTCCTGTTCATTCACAAACCGAAGCATAGTAATCACAGTTTACTATGCTTCAGTTATGAATGAACATGGTGAGTGATTGGTATTAAAAAAAAAGAAGAGAAACAGGGACAGCAGGGGCAGCGGGGATGACATATACTGGTACCGATCCACTGTATTTTCCTCCTTCACCCGATGAATGCCAGCGGGAGGGAGAGGGGGAGAAGCAGATTTTTAGTGGCCGCAGGAAGAAAATACAGATCAGATCCAGTAAACACCTCCCCTCCTGTCCAGGTTCCGGGAGTTGGCAAGGAAGGATTATGGTCTATCCATCACCTGCCTACGATCGACAGGTAGATCATGGATTGCCGACCCCTGGGAGGCGAGAGAGGACAGTGGGGAGGGAATACTGGGGAGCCGGACGAGGCAGGCATGAGGACAGCTGGGGAGATGGACACCATCAGGTCTCCAGACTTGGGCGAAACTAGTCTGCTCTGACTCTGTTCATTGTTGCACTCACTCGTGCCCTAGGCAGGGCTAGAACCACCTGTGTTAGTGTTAGTCATGCCTAGGGTGCGAAATAGTCCAGCACCAGCCCTGGCAGGGGGTGTGCCTGGGCTCATCCTATGAGTCCAGGCACACCCCCTGGGATGAGCCCAGGCACACCCCCTGCCAGGGCCGGTGCTGGACTAGGAAGGAACAGAGTCAGAACAGACTAGTTTCGCCTACGTCTGGAGACCTGATGGTGTCCATCTCCCCAGCTGTCCTCACGCCTGCCTTGTTCGGCTCCCCAGTATCCCCTCCCCACTGTCCTTCCTCGCCTCCCCAGCTGTGCCCACCAAACATTCTTCAGTCCCTCGTGTTCCCTTGCCAGGCTAGAGGGGGAAGTCAGAGGCCATGACTGCGCCCCCTAGGCAGCAGTGCGCCCTAGGCGGCTGCCTAGTTCACCTAGCGGGAGCACCAGCCCTGCCCCCTGCACACGCCCATGCCATTAGTACAATTTACACAGCCAGGCAGCCAGCATTTTCTGAACAAAGTCTCTGATCGCAGCCTAGATATTTATTTCCATTAGTACAAGTTACAGTCAGAAGACCAGCATTTTCAGTATGAGATCTGTAATAGCAGCACCTATATTTCCATCAGTAGAAGTTACAGCCAGGCAGCCAGCATTTTTAGAACAAGGTCTGTACTGGCAGCCTATATACTTCCAAAGGTGCAAGATGCAGCATCTTCCTAGCAAGGTGTGTAATGAGAGCTTCTGTAGGTAAGTAGTGGAGGTGAGTGCCCCCCAGTGTATGGAGTGGCATGGTGAGGGCAGAGTTAAGCCCTGGCCAGCTGTTCTCCTCCTCCTCCTCCTCCCCCTCCCCCCCAGGAGTGGATGGCACACACACAGCCCCATGTCAGCACAGCCTGTGCGCTCCGCATGCGCTCTGCCCGCACTGCAGACTGAAGGCAGCAGATCCCAGCCCGGGGCACAGCGATCCCCGCTACCGCCGTCCATGGACCCCCCAGGTAAGGAGGGGGGATGGTAAGGAGGGGGCACAGGGCGATGCAGGGATGGATGATCGGGATGCTGCCATGGCAGGGATGGGTGACAGCGGAGGCATGGTGTGCTGGGATGAGGATGAGGATGGGATGAGGATGGTGTGCTGGGATGAGGATGGGATGAGGATGGTGCTGATGATGGGGAGATGGAGGGGGGAGGGGGAGTTCCCGGGATCTGACACCTTGTTTACACCCGGCTGATCGGTGTACAGCCCCCGCATTAACCCGTGTGTGCCCGCATCGCCATCGATAATACATGTGATTAGAGCAATCCTTGGTGGGTGATGTATGGTCCGTCCATGGAGTGAGGATGGAGAGTCCTCTGTATACCGGGTGTCAGGGACCATCACATGGGGGGGAGCAGGGGGTTAACCCATCCATCACCACTGACCTGCTACTCCTCCTCTGCAGAAACTGACATGTGTGATGAGGAGGATAGTTGGAGGATGATGATGATGATGATGATGATGATGAAGGATGATGATATACCCCCCCCCCCCCACTCACAGTCCACATTGCTCAGTTTGCCTTGTTGTCATGTTTCTAGATGTGTATAGAGAGGACTGCAGTAGTCTGGGGATGGTGTGATGAGGATGATGTGTGACATGTCTTTTCCATCCACTAATGGTGGCCATACACGGTGCACTAAAACTCACCGATCCATGGGCGATTCAATAAAATCATCAAATGTGCCAAGACAGAAATGGCATGGCCGAGCGATGAGCGACAAATAGTGACAGTTTCCATCAGCCCAAGCCCATGGGTTATAGCGGGAATAAAACATTTTTTTTCACACTCTAAGCAATTCCCACAGTTCATCGTTTCCCATTGCTCAGGGGCTCAAAAGGAGACCTGTGCTTCTGTCTGATCAACTTGATACAATCAGTTTAAATGTGCAATCGATCGATACTCAAGGTACACATGTATGGAACATCAGTTGAATCATGTTTGCGGTGTAGTGATTTTTTTTATGCTGTTGCTTGGCCTAGAACGATCGTTATATAGCATTGTGTATGGCCACCATTATAGAACTACCTGCACCTTGTAGTTTTTCTAAAGAAATACCATATTCTTATTTAAAGTACAGGATTTTCAGAATACTCTTAATTTTGGTGGCCATACACGTAACAATCTGACCAAAGAGTTCTTCATAGAATCAGATAATGTGATTGGATCTATAAGTTATCAAAAAGACATGCAATGGGGTTGATTTACTAAAGCTTAGAGTGCAAAATCTGGTGCACCTCTGCATAGTAACCAATCAGCTTCCAGGTTTTAGTGTCAAAGCTTAATTGAACAAGCTGAAGTTAGAAGCTGATTGGCTACCATGCAGAGCTGCACCACATTTTGCACTCTCGTTTTAGTAAAAAAAACCCAAGGTGTTATCAACTAATTTCATGCAAAACTGATCAATTTAATTGAAATGAAATAATCCAGTTGGTCTGATTGGAAAATCCAGTCGGAAAGCAGATCATTTGCCATGATCGTTACATGTATGGAACATCCAACAATCTTTTCGCTCTTCGGATATTTCAGGTCATATAGTAAACCTGTTGAAAAAACAATTGTTTATAAAATAATTTCATGTATGGCCAACATTAGACCCAACTGCCTCGGAACGTTAAAGAACAGATTTGCTGTAATATACCTACATTGTTCTTGCTAAGTACTATGAATGATCTGAGTGTGATACATAAATCCAGTATTTACTATGGGCCTATCCATTCCGCTGCGGCCATTTGGACTGGCTTCACAACTCTATTTGCCTGACAAGATTTCATTCAATAGAAACCCATCAAACTGCATGTCAGTGCGCATCAGTGTGCGTTATAAGGTTGCATTTCACTTTACATCACGCATCCACGCGCATGTCACGGCTTGACATTGCACATTACAACCAGATTCACATCTATCTGTGTCTGCTTTTGTCCATTTTTTTTTTTGCGCATTATTACCATGCGTTGCTGAGTGTTTACACATTTTCATCATTCTATTGGACATCAGAGCACAAAAAAAATGAGCAGAAATTGGACACGCCCCATTTCTTAAACTGCAGCGCAATGCACCGCAGACTTCCTCGGAAAACGTTGCTTTTGACACATGCATTGTTTTGCCTTACCATGAATTAAAACAGAAAGGATTAAATAGAGCCTAACGCACATTGACATGTGTTTTATGTGTTTCAATGAAAAATACATCAGGAAAAAATGAAAAGGTGTGAATTCAACCTGATTGTCAAGGAAAGCTACATATAATGTATGTATGTAGTATATAATGTATGTATCTAACAATAAATATTTACTGACTGTCACAATAGCACATGAGTCATTTAAAACGTTTTAAAATAAGAAACTGTCATGATCAGTTTTTGTTCTTCTCATTCAATACAGCACTTTTTTTATATAATAATATTATTACTATTATTATTATCGAGTCCGGAGTATGAATATCTGTGTTAACTGTCATAGTAACATATTTTTGATTGATAGGTGTTGTCAACGTTTTGTTATAATCACAAAAATGTAATCAATTTCTTCTATGTATATATAATTATTTGTTTCTTTTGTTTTTTTTACTATCGGAGCACCTGTAAAAAAAAAAAAATTCTGCCCCGAGACCCAGAGGCAGATATTTGGGCCCATGGGGTACCCAGAGCAAGCTGAAATGTCCCACCTCAGTTATCATCTAAATTATCCTAAGAAGAATCACTTTTATTTTTACACCATTCAGTTCCTGAGGGTACAAAGTACTTGTAGAACGTTGTCCCATCTTCCTAGGTGCCCTGTAAGCCCTGGTTCACACTGACTGCGGGAATGAAATTGTGCAAATTCAGCTGAACTCGCACGATTTCATTCCCGCATGCCAGCCCAGATTTCTGGGGCGATTTCAGAGACATCTGTGCGGGTTTCTGCACAGATGTCAATGGTAATCGCACCCCGAAATCGCCAAAAGTGGTACAGAAACTATTTTTGAGGTTTTACCGCCTCTCAACTGTCTGTGGGAGCAAGTCCTAGCAGTGCAGCCAGTCACAGTTTGTGTCCCTAATTGTCGCCTCTACTAACCCTGACCTGTTTATTGGCCACATCTGCCTGTTGCCTGGACCAATCTTTTGTCTGTTAGCCTGTAAGCTATATTCCCTGATTACTCGTATAGAGGCAACCATTACAGTACATTGGTTTTGATACAACTGGATTAGTGTGATACACAAGATACAATGTCTGGTATATAATCAGTCCAAAAAGTGAAAGAGTCTCACACAAATGGTATCGCCACACTCGGGAGGAGTAGCAGAATGTGTTTTGAAGTGTAATTCTAAGTATGCCTGTGCTGTGTGTGAGAAATATCATAATAAATTGACAACTTTGTTTTAAAAAATGTGGGTGTTTATAGTGTTCTGGTGCTTCTGGGCCCCCAAAAATGTTATAGGTAGTCAGAAACTAGATGTGTAATTTATGTTCTTGGAATGCCTGAAGGTGCTCCTTTGATTTTAGGCCCCTCGGTGTGGCTAGGCTGTAAAAAAGTCTCATGTGGTATCACCATATTTGGAAGGAGTAGCAGAATGTGTTTTGGGGTGTAATTCTAAGTATGCCTATGATGTGTGTTAGAAATATCTTATTAATTGATAACTTTGTGTAAAAAAAATGAATTTCCATTTTCTTTCTTGCATTTTCTAAAAACTTGTGGCAAAAAAATTATATTTTCAAAAGACTCACTATGCCTTTCAGAAAATATCTTGGAGTGTTTGCTTTCCAAAATGGGGTCACTTTGTGGGTGTTTCTTCTGTCCTGGTGCTCCAGGGCCTCTAAAATTGTGATAGATAGTTAGAAAATTAATTAATATTAATTAATTTATGCTCTTGAAAGCCCAAAGGTGCTCCTTGGATTTTGGGCCTCGCTTTGCATCTAGGCTGTGAAAAAGTCTCACACATGTGATATCGCCATACTTGGGAGGCATAATAATGTGTTTTGGACTGTAATTTTCATTATGCCTGTGCTGTGCATTAGAAATAACTTGTTAAAATGACAACCTAAAAAAAAAAGAAATATCTAATTTCGTAATTCTTCAAATTGTGACAAAAATGTACAACTTCAATAAACCAATCATGCCTCTTACTAAATATCTTGGATTGTTTACTTTACATCCGAATTGATCATTTTTCAAATTTTTTTACCATAGATTGTAGACTTTCACACAGATTTAGGCCACTTTCACACTGATGGACCAATTGGGTCCGCCTGTCAGTTTTTCAGGCAGATCCGATCGGACCACCCATTGTTATCTATGGAGTGGTGGATGTCAGCGGACATGTGTCTGCTGACACCCGCTGACATCAGATCCTGTTTGCTAAAAGCAGGCGGATGGGGATCCGTTTCCCATCTGTCTGGCGGACCGGATCGGATAAGATGACAGTCAGATGGAAACAGACATGCGGTCTGTTTCCATCCGACAGCCCCATAAAGAACAACGGGCTGTGTCCGTGTCCGCTCTGCATCAGAGGAGTGGATGAAGACCTGTCTTCCACCTGCTCAGCGGAAAGATCCACTTGCTGACTCTGCCAGTGTAAAAGGGGCCCTAAAATCATATGCTGATTTGGGTTATTTTTACCAAAGAAATGTTGCAGAAGACATTTTGGCCTAAATTTACTTTTTACAGAATTTTCGTTATTTTTTTTTTTTTTATAGTAACAAATTAAAAACCCAGTGGTGATTAAATACCACCAAAAGAAAGCTCTATCTGTCTCAAAAAATGATAAAAATGTCATTGGGGTGCAGTCTTACAAGAGTAATTGTCATTCAGAGTGTGACAGGACTGAAAACTGAAAAATGGCCTGTCTGGAAGGGGGTGCAAAGGCCATAAACAGTACAAACTTTGGTTAGATTTTGGCCCTCTTGGCAATCTCTTGCCTGACATCCTTCATTGAAAGATTAAAGGAGTAGGGAGGAAATTTGTCGGTCAAATAGCAGCTTCATCCAGTCAGATGCAGCCACTGTTCAGATATTCAAAAACATAAAAGCCAGAGATTCGTGCAGTCAGGCTGTATAGTTTTTATATTTCCTCTGCTATCTGCTGGAAATGCAAGCCAGAGACCTTCAGAGCTGTTTTAGGCTGGGTTCCCAGCTGTGCAATGTGCCAGCGCCCATACAATACATTGTGGTAGGGCAGCCCATTAGTTGAATGTAGGGCTGCAACCAACGATTATTTTCATATTCGATTAGTTGGCCAATTATTGTTTCAATTAATCAATGAATCGGATAACAACCTTAAAAAAAGTGTGGTGTAAAATTTAGTTAATATGTAGTATAAAAAAAGGCAATTTATTCTTAAATATCTCTATGCAGTGGTAAATATAAATAACCAACTATATGGTTAGGGAGCAAAATCTCTAATCCACTCTGAGAATAACAGACAGGATTGATATACAGTATATAGTATTAGAGGGTGAATCTGGTAAATATCATAAGACTCCAAAATCTAATTTTTTATTTAAAGAAAAAAAAAAAATGAAAGACTGTTTTGCCGATTTTCAGACAGAACTGTTATATATTATATGCTGGCCATACATAAACAATGTCTTCCTTCAAAAAAAATTGAAATTTTAAGAACGTTTCTTCAATTTTCTAATAGTTAGTGGGGTCAAATCGACGTTCTTTTCGTCCACAGTGATGGGAGGACTCGAAGGAGCAGAATAGAAAACTTCTTGGTCAAATGAATTTTCAGACAGTGTATGTGATTTTCGTTCAGAAATGACATTCATTTTAAAACTGAATGTTAAAAGCAAGTGACATTTTCACATTCTTTCGTTTAGTGAATGTACAAAGATTTTTCATATGAATATTCTTATCCGAAAAAATCGATACGTGTATGGCCAGCATAAGGCTCGGTTCACACATATGCAGTTTGCTTTTGATCAGTTTCTGCAGTGCTTTTTGCACATGTGATTTTGCTACGATTTGCGTTTTGCATCCTTTATGCTTTTTTGGCCAATTTGTTGTTGGGCAGATTAAAAAACGCAAATTGCTGTAAAAACGCACTACATGCTTTTCGGCAGCCTCTCCATTGAAATCTATTGTACCAAAAAAAGCACTGTTTTGAGTTGAAAAAAGTCCTTGCCCTTTCCAAATATGCAGCGGCTGATAAAAGCATAGATGTTAACGTGTCCAATAGGAAACCATGTTTAATGAACTGTAGTGTGTTTCTGCAAAAAGCACCAAAAAAACACATAGGTGTAAAACAGGCCTAAGACATTTAGTAGCAGCATGCTTTTTTTCACCTGTCATCATGCGGTTAAAAAAGTCTAAAATTAGCCCTTTATAGTACAAAAGAGCAGATAGTCACTACTATAAGGGTTCATTTATACTGTGAAACAGTGAAAGTAATAATATATATTACTTATATCATAGATATAATAGTCATACTAAAAGCTGAGACTATTTTTTTTTCATGGATATGATCATTTAAAACAGGGGTCTTCAAACTGCGGCCCTCCAGTTGTTCAGGAACTACAATTCCCATCATGCCTACTCATGTCTGTGAATGTCAGAGTTTTACAATGCCTCATGGGATGTGTAGTTCTGCAACAGCTGGAGGGCCGTAGTTTGAGGATCCCTGATTTAAAATATAATGCACAATACTGGTAAAGTTTACTTTAAATGTAATTGTAATGCCTTATATTACCTCCAGTCTATCCGCCACCACCTTCTCTGGGTTCAGATTCTGATCTTCCCTGCACACAGTCTTTAAAGTATTTTTTTTAAACAACAAACATGTTATACTTATCTGCAGTGTGTAATGGTTTTGCACAGAGCAGCCCTGATTCTCCTCTTCTGGGGTCCCCCACCAACACTTCTGGCCCCTCCCTCATGCCTTCAGAGTGTCCCTATAGCAAACTGCAAAGTGTAATATAGAGTGCCCCTATAGCAAGGTAAAAAAAACTTCTGACTTGAGAATCACTCACTTCCCACCCAGGACTACATGTCCCATGAGGCATTGCTCCTCACACATTCACAAGTTCTCAGGCACTTACTGACATGTATGGACGGTGTACTGAGCTGTATGTGTGCTGCACTGTATTTCCTGATATGTAAACAAATAATGCATTCTGTATGCAGGCCAACTAATTGGCTGACCGATTATGAAAATAGTTGACAACTATTTTCATAATTGATTAGTTGTCGATTAATCGATTAGTTGTTTCGGCCCTACTTGAATGGGTCACCTACTGCGTCTGAATCGCACCAAAGAAGTGCATATTGCTTTTTTTTTTTTAAATCACGTTGCACCAAAATGTGGGTACCACAATTTCTTATGCTATTTATCAAGATCAGCATATTGCCATTAACAATTACAGGCACTGCAGCATGCCTGCAAAAATATTTTGTTTTGGGAATGCATGCAATTACGAATGCATTCCTGCATCGCACAAGTGTGAGTGGAGCCTTGGCCTGTGGATTCTGAACACCTTAAATTGTCACCTGACCCAACTAAATATGGCCAGGTTTGGGTATTATTGGTTACCCTTATATGGTATTCTTTGTTTTGTCTTCATTTTTACTTCATGGGGATCTATGAATTTTATCACTAGCAGAATGCAATAACTATAACTCCCAACTGTCCCTGATTTCGAGGGACTGTCCCTGATTTGGAGGAATGTCCCTCTGTCCCTCATTCCTCCTCATTTGTTCCTCATTTTGGTCTGATCTATATAGTTGTATATAAAATGCACTTTTTATCTTTCAAAAAGTGTTTCCCAATGCTAAACCTTTCACACAAATTCTAAATTGCTGCATTTGTAAATTTTTAAAGCCAATATAAAGGAAAAATAGTGGTAAAAAAAAATCCCTTGTGGATGTAATGAACCTTTTTTTTGCTTAATTCTCCTTTAAGGGGGTGTGACAGGGGGTGTGTCCTATGCCTACATACGCTTGCTAGTAGGTGTCCCTCATTCCCATCTCAAAATGTTCGGAGGTATGCAATAACACATACTGTATAACATAATTTTTCATTATTAAAAGAGTAGCACTGACGTTTTCAGCCAGTGGCCAATTTACTGTTACTGCTGTATTGTCAGAATACTGTTGCTTTTAATAATTTTAACACGTTAGCACTTACTGTTGTCATCAGAGTGCCATTTTTTAAATCAATAGTTATAATTCCCAAATTTTCTTAAGAATACTTGATGTTACAGCTAGAGTGCTTTGGATTCAATAAAGATTATATTATGGCGACCACAGATGGACAGATATGTTCCTGGTCCAGATCGAGGTGAGACAGCTCATACACTGCCAGGATCTAGGGTGGTGCTCGTTCTGGCTTTATCTATGAATGAAGCGATGCTTGTACAATGAAAAGTTACCAAGGATTACTCTAGAATATCAAACAGAAACTCTCTTTATAATGACCAAGGATCAAAAGTGCTCATTAGTACAGCTCTACCAGTTTAATTAGTCATATCTCTTGCTTTTACTGGGCTGTGTGTGTCTGGTCTTAGGCCCACCCCTAATATTGTAGCAGTTATAAACCTCCATGCTTGCTTTCTGTAGTAAATTGTATCTATTTATTACAGGTATTTACATAGCACTTCACATCAGTGCCCGTCATCAAGGGCTTATGATCTAAGGCCCCTACCTCACATGCAGTTGTAAACATGCTAGGGTCCATTTACACAGGAGCTAGTTAATCTAACAGCATGTCTTTGGTGTGTGGAAGCATAGTGAGAACATGCCAAATCCATGTAGGTAATATCTTGATTGTGTATTGAACCATACTGGGGCTCTCTGTTGTGATCAGGGAGCCACACAAGCCAGTAAGGGCACAGGAGAGATCTGGGGTCTATTAGACCCCAGATCTCACAGTAAAGAGTACTTGTCACTGCCAGCTATCACAAGGGATGTTATTCATTTCTTGTAATAGCAATAAAATGTATCCCCAAAAAATGTAAAGAGACAAAGTAAAAGAAAAATTGAATGTGAATGCACACGTAGGTCCCACGTGCATATGTAAACAGTGATCACAACACACATGTGATATATTGCTGTAAAAGTCAGAGTGACAGCAATAACTCTAGTGCCAGACCTCCTGTTTAACGCTAAACTGGTAACCTGTAAAGGCTTTTAAAGCATCACCTATGGATAATTTAATGTACTATAACATGTCATTGTTCCATGGGCGTACGCAATTTTAAAGCATGACATATTAGGTATCTATTTACTCGGTGTAATATCATTTGTTATATTTCACCAAAAAATTGAGTATTATATCGTGTTTGTGTGCACTAAAATTCATTAAAGCGTATTTTTTCCTGAAAATGTTTGATAAATCATTGTGCAAATATCGTGTGACATAAAAAATTGCAACAATCGCCATTTTAGTCTACAGGGCCTTGGCTTTCAGAAAATATATAAGGTTTGGGTATTCTAAGTAATTTGTAAGTGAAAAAATGCAGATTTTTACATGTATGTGAGAAATGTCAGAATTAGCCCAGTAGGCAAGTGATTAAAGTATAAATATATAAATGTGTTTATTCTGGTGACAATCATAAGCAGGAGAAGTGATAGAAAATCCCAAATTTTTAGTTTTCGCAAAAACAGGAATAGAGGGAAAATCTTCCAATGGGAATATTAGTTCTGGGGATACTAGTCCTGTGGGGCAAGAAGTGAAGAGAAATCTCCCTAATGGGCCACAGATGACAAAAAACTGATGGGTTATAACCCTCCGATACTCGATCCAAAATGAAAAAAAAAAAGTTTTGGCCTTGGTTCTACTTTCATAAAATGGCTATCTAGACAGCTACAAATCACTGGCATGGGCGTGCGCAGGGGGTGTGCAAGAGCCAAGACCATAGCTGTCACTGTAAACAGAGAAGTTGTGTTTGCAAGCGACGGTGAGAGCCGTAGGCAGGGCCGTCTTATCAAGCAGGCACAAGTGGGCACAGCCCAGGGGCCCCAGGTGCACATAGGGCCCCATCAGGGCCATCGGATCTAGGGGGAGGCTTCTGGCAATGCTGGGGTGGAATGGTACACTAGTAACACTGTTAGCAGCGGAGTCTGCTGCATCCAGTCTTCAAGCTGTCATCATTGGCCATCACTGGCGTGGGTGGCTCGACCTGCCTCCCGGCCGGAAGTTTGTGGCTTGGAGCGGGTGAGCTGTCACTGTGCTCTGCCGATCCTATTACTCAGTACCTCACTGGCAGAAAACCTGTAAGTGAGCTATTGCGAGACACAGGAATAGGAATGCAGGCACAGCACAGCGTGTTGAACGGGTCACTGATACTGCTCCGTGTCCTCACGATCCATCCTATACCCGCTGTGCCTGCCCGGCCAGCAGCCCCGCCCATAGTCCACTCTCAGATACATACAGCACTTTGAAGGGGCTTTCTGTGTGTATATGCAGGTGTGCAGGACAGATGCCAAACTGGGGTACACACACACTACAGCAGGCGCACAGGGATAGATTCTGGCTGAATAATTGGTGAGTGTGTCTAAATCCCTCTTAGACAGTTGCAGATGGACCTTCCTCTGCCTTACTCTCTGCTTTAAGTCTCTGATTGAGAGCTAAGGCCACCTTCACACTAGTGATTAGGGTCAGTGTGCATTGTAGCAGCAGTTACTCCTGCGGCTGCCAGCCCTGTTCGATATAGTGATTGCTGCTGCATGCACTTTGTGTCCAGCAACGCTCACCACAAGTAATCACTGGCTGCGCAGAGAGAGCCATGAATAGGTGCAGCCACTGGCAGCCACACCTACCTGACGAGAGCTGCAGGAGGTACTGCCGATACAAATTGCACAAATCGCACCAGCCCTAATCACCACCGATGTGAATGTAGCCTAAATTACACTATATACAGTGACAGATGTTTCACTGCATTGTAAAATGTCTGGCACGTCAGGGACACTCAGGAAGCAATTGTTTCCTATGCGTCCCATTCACCGTGCAACACAACATATGTCTGCACTTATTGCAGTGCACTTATTGCAGACATTCTGCATTTTATCGCAGCGTACCATGCTGAATCGCACTGCACTCTACAGCAATGCAACGCGTCTCACTGCTGTACATTTTTTGCACTTCAAATAAAGTTCCTACAAAAAAAAAGGGAGTAATGTGATGCGCTAAATCACGCACCACACTGCCCAACCACAGCCAGAAACGCAGAGCTGCCAGTTCAGTGAATCATTCTGGCAGCTCTGCATTGTGTGTGAATACAGCCTGAAAAAGGCTACCACTCCTCTGAAAAACAATCCACACATGGAAAAATCACCTCCTCACCACTTGTTTTAACTACCTAAATCGCCCCACCACAACCACGTGCATTGCACACGGTTGCGGGGAAGTTTTAGCACGGACCTATCAAATCTAATGAACGAATAATCTAATAAATCTATCAACTTTTTATATTTTAAGCCCCCGTTCACATTGGGCCGATTTGACATGCGATTTGACATGTCAAATCACATGCGAAAGCGGAGCCTATTGCCAGCAATGGCACTGTCTGAATCGGTGCGACGCGGACTTTGCGGCACCGCTTCAATTTCAAAAAGTAGTTTCTGCACTACTTTTGGGGATGATTTCAATGGACATCTGTGCATGAACCCGCACAGATGTCTGTCAAATCATCCCCAAAGTCGGGCTGAAATGCTGGTTTGAGCTGAACTCGCACAATTTCAAACCTGCCCTCAGTGTGAACCTGGGCTTATTCTGGGGAGTAGGTGCGAAAATTGGGGCAGGCTTGTAGGGGCCCCAGTGCATTACTTTGCCCAGGGGCCCATAATTCTTTTAAGATGGCCCTGGCTGTAGGTGGCAGCCAGTGCCACATGACAAGGCTCAGCGTGCCGGGATCGGCCTGTGGGCCTTGTGTTTGACACTTGTGCACTAGTAGATTCTCAAATGAACATTCGTATGCAAATTATCAGTGCATTTCACAGCTTGATGAATGTTATTCCAAAATACTTTAAAATTTAGTTTGCTTTTAACATTCATTTTATAATGAATGAACCTAACTGAACAAAGACCACATTCACTGTTAGAAATTTGTTCATTTAGAAAAAGATTTTCATCCTGCTCCTTTGAATTTTCTCATCACTGCGGCTAAAAACGAATGTCAATCTGACCCCACTAGTGATTACAAAATCAAAGGAACTTTCATTAAAGGAAAAATTTCAAACAAAATTCTACTATTGCATAGCAAGCTTGGGGCTTCGATTTCTTTCACTCGGCCCTATGTTAATGGATTCCTGCTCCCACGCTTAAGAGTATGGATGTTGGAATCTCCCCAGTTGGCTCTGGTATTCTGACAGACATGACAGTCAGAATACCTGAACAGTCATAGCATACAGTCACTGTTCACCTGGCTCCATTGATTTTACAGTTATAGTCTATTATGCTGGGTGGTGATGACAGGGACACCCACGACTTGAATTCCTCCAGGTTTAGCAGGTGTATGGCTAGCATAGGAATTTTTGCAGTTTGGGGTTAACTGCAAAATCACCAACTTCGCTAGCAATCTAAAATCATGGGCCACTTTATTAGGTACACCTTGCTAGTACCGGGTTGGACCTCCTTTTGCCTTCAGAACAGCCTTAAAGGGGTTGTAAAGGCAATAAAAAAAAAATAAAAAAAATAACAACCATGTTACACTTACCCTCGACTGTGCAGCTCGTTTTGCACAGAGTGGCCCCGAACCTGGTCTTCTGGGGTCCCTCGGCGGCTGTCTCAGCTCCTCCCCGCAAGAACTAATCACCTTCATGCAAGCTCTCTCGCATGGTGGTTAGTTCTTGAGGGCGCGCTCCCGTGATACAGCCGGCGGCTATAGCTGCTCACTGTATTACTCAGCCCCGCCCCCGGCGCGTCGTGTCATTGGATGTGATTGACAGCAGCGCAAGCCAATGGCTGCGCTGCTTTCAGTCCATCCACTCCTGCCTATCAACGGCCAGGCTGAGCGGCGAAGAGGACATTGGAGGCGAGCGCAGCAGGTGAACGGGCTCAGGTAAGTAAAATGGGGGGCCGGTATTGTCGGATGTTTTTTCACCTTAATGCATAGATGCATTAAGGTGAAAAAACGCTAACCTTTACAACCCCTTTAATTCTTTGTGGCATAGATTCAACAAGGTGTTAGAAACATTCCTGAGAGATTTTGGTCCATATTGATAGCATCACGCAGTTGTCGGCTGCACATCCATGATGCAAATTTCCCGTTCCACCACATCCCAGAGGTGCACTATTGGATTGAGATCTGGTGACTGTGGAGACCTTTGGAGTACAGTGACCTCATTGTCATGTTCAAGAAACCAGTTTGAGATGATTTGAGCTTTGTGACATGGTGCATTATCCTGCTGGAAGTAGCCATCAGAAGATGGGTACACTGTAGTCATAAAGGGATGGACATGGCCAGCAACAATACTCATGTAGGCTTTTAAACAATGCTCAATTGGTACTAAGGGGCCCAAAATATGCCAAGAAAATATCCCCCCGCCATTACACCACCAACACCAGCCTGAACCATTGATACAAGGCAGGAGGGATCCATGCTTTCATGTTGTTTACACCAAATTCTGACCCTACCATCTGAATGTCGCAGCTGAAATCAAGACTCATCAGACCAGGCAATGTTTTTCCAATCTTCTGTTGTCCAAATTTGGTGAGCCTGTGTGAATTGTAGCCTTAGTTACCTGTTAGCTGATCGGAATGGCAACCAGTGTAGAGTTGCCACCTCATCCCTTTAAACCTGAACACCTTTGAAATAAACAGGTTCTGAGGCTAATTATATGCAGATAAGGCATCAAGTGAGTTTAATTACCACCTTAATCAGCCACAGAACCTATGTAACTAATATATGTTCGAGTTTAAAGGGATGAGGTGGCAACCCTAATCATGTGTGGTCTTCTGTTGCTGTAGCCCATCTGCTTCAAGGTTCGATGTGTTGTACGTTCAGAGATGGTATTCTGCACAACTTGGTGGTAACAAGTGGTTATTTGAGTTAATGTTGCCTTTCTATCATCTCAAACCAGTCTGCCCATTCTTCTCCGAAATCAACAAGGCATTTTTGTCCACACAGCTGCCGCTCACTGGGTATTTTCTCTTTTTCGGACCATTCTCTATAAACCCTAGAGATGGTTGCGCATGAAAATTCCAGTAGATAAGCAGTTTTTGAAATACTCAGACCAGCCTGTTTGGCTCCAACAACCGTGGCATGTTCAAAGTCACCTAAATCACTTTTCTGCCCCATTCTCATGATCGGTTTGAACTTCAACAAGTCGTCTTCCCCACATCTAGATACCTGAATATATTGAGTTGCTGCCATGTGATTGGCTGATTAGCAATTTGTGTTACCAAGCAATTGAACAGGTGTACCTAATAAAGTGGCCGGTGAGTGTATGTTTCCCAATGCAGTTGCTAATGACCATTGCTACAAATCACCAGAGAAAACAAGCAGAGAGATATTCACCTTCTACAGATATCTGCTACAAGGTTCTAGTGTGACATATTCCTTCATTTTTATCAGAAATATCGGTACCAATTACAATGAAAGCCATTTGCAGTCTTCACATTTCGATACAGAAGGCTATAGCGATTTGGCTTCTGAAGAAAGAAAGTCTAGACTCAGATGATGAATACTAACACCAGGTTTAGGTAAAATGATGTCAGAGCCTCTGAGAGCTCATTCATGACTTGATTAGGGATTTTGTTTCTTCTTTGATTTCTAGAAGATTATTAAGATTGACATAGAACCACAATAGCACTACTTGTTTTATGTCATTTGAGGAGAACCATAATATTATTAGTGAAGTAATTACTAAGGTATTGTTGACATAAAGGTATTCTAGATAATAATAATAGTGCAATGTGCATTGATAACCTCTAAAGGGCTCTAATTCATAGCAGCCATTCAGCTTTCAATGTATAGTAGTCATATCACAGCAGTGCCTTTTGATTGGATGATACCAGTCAGTGTCAGTACCTATTTTGTAGATTTTCGAGATTTACTAGATCAGGGATCTCACATTTTTTAATATGAGGGCCACATTGTATATTTTAGAAAAATTTGCAGGCTGAAAAAAATGCAGTCCAGAAATGCCCATCAGAGTTCCCCCTTACATTCAGGAGTGCCCATCAGAATCCCCTCTTACTCCAAGGAGTGCCCAACGGAGTCCCCCCCTTATAGCCAGGGGTGTCCATCAGAGTTCCCCCTTTACAGCCAGGAGTGCCCATCAGAATCCCCTCTTATTCCAAGGAGTGCCCAACGGAGTCCCCCCTTATAGCCAGGGGTGTACATCAGAGTTCCCCCTTACAGCCAGGAGTGCCCATCAGAGTCCCCTCTTATATCGAGGAGTGCCCATTAGAGTCCCCGCTTATATCCAGGAGTGCCCATCAGAGTCCCCGCTTATATCCAGGAGTGCCCATCAGAGTCCCCTCTTATATCCAGGAGTGCCCATCAGAGTCCCCTCTTATATCGAGGAGTGCCCATTAGAGTCCCCGCTTATATCCAGGAGTGCCCATCAGAGTCCCCGCTTATATGCAGGAGTGCCCATCAGAGTCCCCTCTTATATCCAGGAGTGCCCATCAGAGTCCCATCCTATATCCAGGAGTGCCCATCAGAGTCCCCTCTTATATCCAGGAGTGCCCATCAGAGTCCCCTCTTATATCCAGAGATCCAGGAGTGCCCATCAGAGTCCCCTCTTATATCTAAGAGTTCCCATCAGAGTCTTGCCTTACATCCAATGGTGCCCATCAGAGTCCCCTCTTATTTTCAGAAGTGCTGATCAGATTCCCTCCTTACATCAAGGTGTGATCATCAGAGTCCCCTTCTATTTCCAGTAGCGCCCATTAGAGCCCCCTCACCCCACCCCCTTACATGTATATGTGCCCAGTGCCCAGAAGAGTCTTCCCTTACCCTTCAGGGTGCAGTGCACTGGAAGGCCGAGCAGGTCTAAACAGAGGAAGTCAGGTCCTCCTGTAAATGCTTAGGGTGGGGCAATCACATAGTTACATAGTTACATAGTAGGTGAGGTTGAAAAAAGACACAAGTCCATCAAGTCCAACCTATGTGTGTGATTATGTGTCAGTATTGCATTGTATATCCCTGTATGTTGTGGTCATTCAGGTGCTTATCTAATAGTTTCTTGAAGCTATCAATGCTCCCCGCTGAGACCACCGCCTGTGGAAGGGAATTCCACATCCTTGCCGCTCTTACAGTAAAGAACCCTCTACGTAGTTTAAGATTAAACCTCTTTTCTTCTAATTTTAATGAGTGGCCACGAGTCTTGGTAAACTTTCTTCTGCGAAAAAGTTTTATCCCTATTGAGGGGTCACCAGTCCGGTATTTGTAAATTGAAATCATATCCCCTCTCAAGCGTCTCTTCTCCAGAGAGAATAAGTTCAGTGCTTGCAACCTTTCCTCATAACTAATATCCTCCAGACCCTTTATTAGCTTTGTTGCCCTTCTTTGTACTCGCTCCATTTCCAGTACATCCTTCCTGAGGACTGGTGCCCAGAACTGGACCGCATACTGTAGGTGCGGCCGGACCAGAGTCTTGTAGAGCGGGAGAATTATCGTTTTATCTCTGGAGTTGATCCCCCTTTTAATGCATGCCAATATTCTGTTTGCTTTGTTAGCAGCAGCTTGGCATTGCCTGCCATTGCTGAGCCTATCATCTACTAGGACCCCCAGGTCCTTTTCCATCCTAGATTCCCCCAGAGGTTCTCCCCCCAGTGTATAGATTGCATTCATATTTTTGCCACCCAAATGCATTATTTTACATTTTTCTACATTGAACCTCATTTGCCATGTAGTCGCCCACCCCATTAATTTGTTCAGGTCTTTTTGCAAGGTTTCCACGTCCTGCGGAGAAGTTATTACCCTGCTTAGCTTAGTATCGTCTGCAAATACAGAGATTGAACTGTTTATCCCATCCTCCAGATCGTTTATGAACAAATTAAATAGGATTGGTCCCAGCACAGAACCTTGGGGAACCCCACTACCCACCCCTGACCATTCTGAGTACTCCCCATTTATCACCACCCTCTGAACTCGCCCTTGTAGCCAGATTTCAATCCATGTACTCACCCTATGGTCCATGCCAACCGACCTTATTTTGTACAGTAAACGTTTATGGGGAACTGTGTCAAATGCTTTTGCAAAATCCAGATACACCACGTCTACAGGCCTTCCTTTATCTAGATGGCAACTCACCTCCTCATAGAAGGTTAATAGATTGGTTTGGCAAGAACGATTCTTCATGAATCCATGCTGATTACTGCTAATGATATCGTTTGTATTACTGAAATCCTGTATATAGTCCCTTATCATCCCCTCCAAGAGTTTACATACTATCGATGTTAGGCTAACTGGTCTGTAATTCCCAGGAATGTATTTTGGGCCCTTTTTAAATATAGGAGCTACATTGGCTTTTCTCCAATCAGCTGGTACCATTCCAGTCAGTAGACTATCTGTAAAAATTAGGAACAACGGTCTGGCAATCACTTGACTGAGTTCCCTAAGTACCCTCGGATGCAAGCCATCTGGTCCCGGTGATTTATTAATGTTAAGTTTCTCAAGTCTAATTTTAATTCCGTCCTCTGTTAACCATGTAGGTGCTTCCTGTGTTGTGTCATGAGGATAAACACTGCAGTTTTGGTTACTGAAGCCCCCCGATTCACTCGTGAAGACTGAGGAGAAGAATAAATTCAATACCTTCGCCATCTCCCCATCCTTTGTAACCAGATGTCCTTCCTCATTCTTTATGGGGCCAATATGGTCTGTCCTCCCTTTTTTACTGTTTACATACTTAAAGAATTTCTTGGGATTTTTTTTGCTCTCACATCTTTGGTTGTTAGAAAACTGGTGGTCCTAGCAATCAACCATAGTGTGGGCGATCTTGGCAAGGGAATGGGGGAAGGTAACTTCTGGCAGGCAGTGGATGTGACAGTCTCCATATTACGATACATAGACAAGCGCATCAACTGTCAGCCAGCTGGGTTATTGTCATGGACAGTTGCTGCATACTGGATGTGGCCAAAGTTTGGAGACTCCAGTGCCAGATAAAAAATATCGAAACCCATGAATAAAAATTGTACATACTGTAGTTTACCAGTTCTTAGATGTGGTGGCTGCAATTATTTATTTTTTTAAAGCTGAGAACATTTTCAACAAGTACAGAAATTACCTGTGAATCTTGCCAGAAATTCAGCATCCTTATTAACTCCTTTTTCCGTAAACAACTTATCCCCCCTCCCACATGTAAAAGAGGGGACAGGAAATGTGTATTTTGCAACATTACCAGGTACAAATAAAGAAAAGCTGCAATATATGAAACCTTTGGAAATGCATTTAAGTCAGGCAGGGGTTAGTCTGGACACACACTTTAATTGGGAACTATTTTGATACCAACTCATAGTTACATATCAGGTTGAAAAAAAAGACACAAGTCAATCTAGTTCAACCAAAAAAAAATACAGTCCCATATACACAATCCTTCACCCACAGTTGATCCAGAGGAAGGCGAAAAACCCCAGCAAAGCATTCTCCAATTTACTACAGTGGGGGGAAAAAATTCCTTCCTGATCCCCCGAGAGGCAATCAGATTTTCCCTGGATCACTATACCTATAAATGTCAGTACCCAGTTATGTACATTTAGGAATGAATCCAGGCCTTTTTTAAAGCAATCTACTGAGCTGGCCAGAACCACCTCTGAAGGGAGTCTATTCCACATGTTCACAGCTCTTACTGTGAAGAAATCTTTCCGTATTTGGAGATGAAATCTTTTTTCCTCTAGACATAAAGAATGCCTCGTGTCCTCTGTGATGACCTTAAAGTGAATAACTAATTGTTACCAGAATTTTTTCTCAGTACCACTGATCAATATTGACACCAGAGTTTTATTCATAGCTGTTATGATCAGTGCACATATGCTTGGTACTATTCTAGTGCACTGTTATTGATACCAGAGAATCATAGAATTTTGCTCTATGAGAAGTTTTACTACACTTTACATATCAGTTCAATTATCCTGTCAGTCGTTTGAAACAGATAAAATATATTCATTATATAGCTGTGCAGCAGAATTGATAGCATTCATTTAGAGTATTTGTAGGCTTAAAACGTGTCTTTACATTTATATACAGTATATCCTCGTGGTGATGCTGCAACACGCTTCCTAGGCATTAACATGTACATAATATAACTGGATACTAATATTTATAGGTAAAGTTGATCCAGAGAATATCCGATTGCCTCTTGGGAGATCAGGAAGGAATTTTTTTCCCCATCTGCAGCAGATTGGATCGTGCTTTATTGAGGTTTCTTTTTGCCTTCCTCTGGATCAACTGTGAGTATTGGATTGTGTATATGGAGGTTTTCTATTTGTGTGTTTTTTTTTCTATGTTGATTGAACTGGATGGACTTATTTCTTTTTTCAATCAGATTAACTATGTAACATTTGTGCTGCTATACCATGTATATATAACATGTCACAGGTGATCTATGTAATGTACAGTTATATTCACTTGTATACATATTCAAAGGAGAAGTTCAGCCTAAGCTCATTTGGCTGTACTTTTCCTATGGATTATAGGAGTGCAATTCATTCTGAAATCCTCTTTCTGCTGACGTCACAGAAATGAATCCAGGCTCCATGTCATCCTGACCACAGAGTCTAGATCCGCCAGGTGCCAGGGCTTATACCTGTCTCAGCCTCTCAGCGAACCGCAGAGAGGCTGAGACGGCTGCTCCCCGCCCATCCACAGCTCACGCTCCAGTGAGCGAGGAGGAGCAGAGCGGAGAGCTGCTGAATGACAGTCTGCAGCTCTCTGCTCGGGGAGTGGAGAGAACCTAGCCATCAGCGATGTTCGATCGCTCGGTTCTCAGTGTAGAGTCACTGGGGGGACAGATGCAGCATCGAACCAATGCTGCATCCACCAAGGTAAGTATAAACCTGCAAAAAAAAAACAAAACATACTTCTCTTTTAACATTCATTTGGTGTTGGTTTTCTGTTTCTGCAACCCTTGTCACAAAATGAGCGATAACTGGCCCTTATATTCAGAAGATCTTTTCTCTTCCTGTAAATGGAAACTACACATCCTCTTGCTCCTGAAAAGCCTGGTAAGCTGGCCATACACGGTGGTAGACAACCTTGACCCTCCAGCTGTGAGTCTACAAATCCCATCCTGCCTTTGCCAATGGGAGTCGTGCCTATGGCTGTCAAAGGCTTGCAGTGTATCATAGGATTTGTAGTTTCATCACAGCTGGAGTGCTAGGTGGCCTATCCCAGCAGTGGCAGATTTGAACATTCAAACGACATTTCTCATCAGTACAGTTCAATGAATTCATGAATGTCATTTGAAAGTATGTTTGCTATTAGACATGTGCAGTTCATTTCGTTCCGAAATTGAAACTTGGACAAATTTTCGTTTTTCGAAAATTCGGATGTATTCAAATATCCGAATTACCATAGTACCGAATTTCAACGAATCCGAAATAACAAAAAAATTTGTACGGAATTAGAATTTGAATCCATTCAAATAGTTTTTGAATTGATTCTAATAGTTTTTGAATCAATTCGTATAGTTTTCTAATTTGAAAAGTTTTCTAATTCAAATAGTTTTCAAATTTAAATAGTTTTCCAATATCCAAAGAGAATAAAATAGAATAGAAAATAAAGGAATAGAATAGACAAAATATATAATAGAATAGAAAATAATATAACAGAAAATAAAAGAATAGAATGTATTTGAGTAAAACAGAACAAAATAGAAAATAAAAGAACAGAATAGAATAGAAATTAATAGAAATTAATAGAATAGAATAAAAAAGAATTGAATAAAATAAAAGAATATAACCATCTTCTGAAATTCGAATTTCAAATAGAATAAATTTGAATTCTAATACATAAGAAAAGAAAAGAATAAAAAAGAATAGAATAAAAAAAAGAGATTAGAATAGACTATAATAGAATAGAAAAGAAAAGAATAGAATTAGAAAAGAATGGAATGGAATAGAACCAATTTTAATTTAATTAGAATAGAAACGAATAGATTAGAATAGAATAGAAAATAACATAATAGTATAGAAAAAACAACAGAATAGAATAGAAATAGAATAGAAAGAATATAACCATCTTCTGAAATTCGAATTTTCGAATAGAATAAATTTGAATAGAAAAGGATAGAATATAATAGAATAGAAAAAAAAACAATAGAGCAGAAAAGAATAGAATAAACAAATAGAAAATGAATAGAATTAAAAAAACAATAGAATAGTATAGAAAGAATATAACTCATTCCCAAAATTGAAATAGAATCAATTTGTTTTGAAAAGAATAGATTAGAATAGGAAGATGGTTATATTCTATTATACTCTGTTGGTTTTTTCTATACTATTCTGTTATTTTCTATTCTAATCTATTCTATTTCAATTTGAATTTATATTCTATTCTATTGTTTTTTTAACTCTATTCTTTTCTATTTGAATTTCAGAAGATAAATTCTATTCTATTTGTTTCTATTCTATTCCATTATATTATGTTCTTTTAATTACTATTCTATTTTGTTCTGTTTTACTCTATTCTATTCTATTCTTTTATTTTCTGTTATATTATTTTCTATTCTATTATATTTTTTTCTAATCCATTCCTTTATGTTCTATTTTATTTGAAAACTATTCTAATTCAAAAACTATTCAAATTTGAAAACTTTTCGAATTTGAAAACTATTCGAATTAGAAAACTATTTGAAACTATTCAAATTCAAAAACTATTCGAGATCAAAAACTCTTAGAATACTTTTCGAAATTAATTAGGAAACGGTTTGAAACAATTTGAAATCTGAACATTCAAATCGATTTGAATCGTATAAACAAAATGAATTCTGAAAATGAATTAAACGGGTTAAACTAATCTAACGAAACAAATTTATGGAAATAACTAAGCGAAACAAAACGAAACTAAACACATTTTTTCGTTCTGTAAGTGTCTATTTGCTATTAACATTTAATTTTGGAATGAATGGGATTTCCGGAATGAAAACCACATTCACTGTTAGAAATTAGTTTGTTAAAAAAAAAAAAAAAAACAAGTTTCCATCCTGCACCTTCAAATTTTTTCATCACTACGCTGATAACTACAAATGTTAATTTGACCCCACCAACAATTAGAAAATTGAATGAACGTTTTTAAAATGAAAATCTTCAGATGAAATTCAGCTAGTGTTTGGCCAGCTATAACTCTTATGCTGCGTACACACGATCAGAATTCTCGTCGGAAAAAGCTATGATGGTTTTTCCGATGGAATTACGCTGAAGCTTGTCTTGCATACACACGGTCATACCAAAGTCCAACCGTCCAGAACGTGGTGATGTACAACACGTACGACGGGACTAGAAAAGGGAAGTTCAATAGCCAGCACGCCACCCTTTGGGCTCCTTCTGCTAATTTCGTGTTTATCTCGTGTTAGTAGAAGTTTGGTGAGAGACGATTTGCGCTTTTCAGACTCGTGCTTTTTCAGATCGTTTTACTGCTGTTCAGTTTGTGCTTGTGGGTTTGTATCTGGTTTTCAGTGCGTGTAGACAGTTCTTATCTGTTTTTCAGTGCGTTCTTGTCTGCTCATTACTGATTTTCAGCTCGCTCTTCACAGGCTTTGCTGTTTGTTCTTCAGTGCGTTCTGTTTAGTTCGTTCTGACTAGCTGACCATTTTGAAGCCATGTTGCGGGTACATACTCGTCGTAGAGTTCGTGCTGTGCTGGGGGCTTGATGTAATAATCCTAATTATGTTGCCTCAGTTGGGCCTGCGGCCGGACTTTCATAAACTCCAATGACGGCCCTGGAAGCTGTCCGTCCTTGCTGCTCCCCCAAAGCGCCCATGAAGTGCGAGAAAAATATGTAGAATATTTTATGGGTAGGGGAGTCATTGCTATGCCAGCACATTTTGAATAAATTTTCTCTTTTATCAGATCAAATCTTGATTTTCATTTACTGCTTTAGTTTCTTTTTGCTGTCTCCTAGGTTCTCCTACTGCACTTGTAGTGCCAAGTGGTTTTCCATTGTTAAATAACACCCATTGTCACTGTAAACACCAACTTAACACAAAAAATGGTATTGATCATTGAAAGAAGAAGTCACACATTGTTGAGTATAAAACCTTTTACTCCGTGAACATTCACATGTGCGTTTTATAAAACATTTGTTGGTAAAAAAACACAATTTTTTAAAAAGTTTTACCTTGAAATTTCTGAAAAAATACAGAAACAGGCATGTTTGCAAACATAACATACACAACTCTGGAACTTACAAAGTTCAACATTGCAAAAAAGAAGGCAATATCAGACATTTTCTAGTGTGAAAAAGGTCAGGATCTTGCCTTCATCAGATGGGGTGAAGTCACCCCTGTAAAAGCCAAATTTAGAAGATGCACACAAATTGTGAGTCAAAATGGGGATTTCCTTTCTGATCCTATACCTAATGTCAACATGTACTAACTCCCATCATGGGGGATCAATGGATGTGTTTTGGGGGTGCAACCACTTCCTCTCACCTACTAGAGTTGGGAGGAAGGGGTTGCACCCACAAGACACGTACATTGAAATCCCCTGATGACAGATAGCACATGTTGACACACTGGGGTTGATTTACTAAATGCCAATAGACTGTGCACCTTTGAAAGTGCAATTGCACTCTGCAAGTGCAGTTGCTCCAGAGCTTAGTAAATGAGGTAAAGCTTCACTTTGCAAAGAATACCCAATCACATGCAAGGAAAATAAAAAAAACAGCGTATTTGCTTGCACATAATTGGTTGATGAAAGTCAGCTGAGCCTCTGCTCATTTACTAAACTCTGGAGCAACTGCTCTTGCCGTGTGCAACTGCACTTTCAAAGTGCACAGTCTTTTGCCTTTAGTAAATCAACCCCTATGTGTGCATCTTCCAAATTTGGCTTTTAAACTGTATTAAAACTTTAGATAAAATTTTTGTAAAAAATAAATAAAAAATTCCAGGAATCTTTTTAGGATTTAAATTCTCCCGAGTACATCAATCATGTCCTTCAGTCTTTGTTCAATCTCCTTGGTTTTTTCTTTGATAATGTCCAAATCCTGACTACAAAACACGATTTCCTGGATCATCCGTTGGGCACTCTCACTGGTGAAATGACTGGATTTTGGTATCACAACCTGAACATCACCTAAAATAGAAATACACACCATGCATTATAAATATGCAGGCATACATCTACTACCTGAATCTGTGGTGTCCAACACTCACCTGTTGTGGTGACAATCTCCACCACATCTCCTTCCTCCACATCCTCAGGTTGTGACCTTTTGTTCCCCTTCTTCAGGAGGTGTGTGTGTGTGTGGGGGGGGGGGGGTCCCTGGTGTCCTCATATTTTCTGAGTCTTTGCTCCCCTTTTGGCAGAGTTCAAAGCTGAAGACATGATTTTTTCCCTTACCAAAGCTGGAATACTTCCCTTTTTTGGACAATTTTCACACATGTAGACACCCCAAGTATCCACTGGAGCACCTGTGTGGGATACCCTAAAAAGTTTGTTCTTGTGTCCCACACTAGTGCTCCAGAGTCCAGATGTGTAAACAGCTGCTGAGTGTCCTCTCCTTACATTACACTGAATCAGGTTTGCAATTAATTCTAGTTTGAAACACATCTAGACAACAATGTCCTAAAACTTCTTTGAATTCAAATGATCATGACCAAATTGGGTTTGGGTACGGTCCATACTTCCCATCATAGTCGTCCCTCTTCAATATGTCGACCATCTCCACCATCTCTTCAAAGGACTTATTTGAGGCCTTAAATCTTCTCCTCCTGGATCGGGACGTTTTTTGCTCCGGGCTTTCCTCCTCGTTACTGCTATTAAGCACCTGCTGTGTCTCCGCCATGTCGTCTCCCACTGCGACGAAAGAGACGGGGCGGGGAATATTCTAGAAAGAACGTCAGGGGCGGGCGATGTTTCATGCATGCGCAGTGTACATAAAGCGTAACACGCGTGCGTCGTACGTACGATCTGTGAGCGAAGGAAGGTGTAGCGGAAGCGCAGATCGTTATAACGAAGGTACAATTTTAAGTTGGTGCATCAGTGGCCTATACTGGTTAATAGATTGAGGCCTGTATTGGGTCAAGATTAGGAGAGTTTCGCCTGGCATTAGGGTTTGTGTTGTGTTGTGTCTTGTAGAGAAAATAGATCTATTCAATGACGAGGACTTTATGGCCATATTCATTGATATGTACAGGGAGCTGCCCTGTCTGGGGCAAGTAAACCACCCCTATTATAACAATCAAACAAAGAGGAAGGCAGCGCTGGATCAATTGGTGGAATTTGTGAAGCCGGTGATCCCCACGGCAGACATCACCTATTTGAAGGCCCTAATTGGTGGCATGAGGAGCACTTATAATAGGGAGCTCAAGAAGGTCCAGGATTCCCAGAGATCACGATCTGCAGCAGATGATATTTATGTCCCCAGGCTGTGGTGCTATGACAGACTGCATTTTCTGGCAGACCAGACTGAACCCAGGCCAGCACTCTCCAATCTTCCTTCCACACTTCCTTCCCCCCCCCCGCTGAGGCTTCTGACGTCCAACCTGGCCTTCCAGGCAGCAACATGTGGAGGAGCTCAGCTTGAGCCAGGTATAGCATTCTTCAAAATATTTCTGGTTGCCAAATTAATGATGTTAAATATATGCTAATTTTGATCACTAATTTCTGATTTCACAAAGTGGTTTACATATCAATAGACAGTAGTGGCCACAAATGATTGGGACAAGAATGAAAAATGCTGGGGTCAGAATGATAGTCTTTTCTATTTATTAACATTCATGAGCTGAAAATTGTGTGTGATTGATGAACCAAAAACTAAAATGATATCCCTTTTTCATACACAGGAAAGCCTCAGCCAGGCCGTGGAAAGTGGAAGCCAGGAGGTGGCCAGGCCCAGTTGCCTGCCAGAATCGCAGGTTCCTCCCCTCCGCCTTCTACCAAAAAGTGGCAGGAAGAGAAGTAACGTGAAGGAGGCAGCAATTGGCCTATTTATGAAGGCTACTGCGACCCTCAGAACCCCCCACAGTTTTCAAGAGGCCTTTGCATACATTACAGTCTGCAAAATGCTGAAAATGGAGGAGGGTCAACGCCTCTTATGTGAGGAAGTGATGTAACAAGCCCTAAACAAGGGCTTGAGGGGCTAACTCAAAAGTCAAAGCCACATTTGTGAGTTGAACCATGGTCCTCCTCCTCCTCCACCTCCTACCACACCTCCAACACCACAGCCACAGCCTGGAAGGACGTGTCTAAGCCAGACCAGAGAGTAATGGCCTGGGTTCAATCTGGTCTGGCAAAAGATGCAGGCTGTTGTATGACCACAGCCTGGGGACAGATATGTCATCTGCTGCTGTTCCTGATCCCTTGTAGTCCTGGACCGGATTGTGCTCACGATTATAAGGACTCCTCAGGCCACCAATTTTGACTGTAAAAGTATTGATGTCTACCCTGAGGTACAAAGGCTTGGCAAATTTCACCAGTTTCTCGAGCATTGCCTTCCTCTTTATTTTGTTATGACCCAGAATAAATGGATATTTTTTTTAAGAAATACTTGCCTATGTGTTTTACTTCAAAAAGGACAGTTTTTTTTGGAATAGGTAGGTACATTTCAAAAATACAATGTCAAATTAACAAGGGACACCAACCAACCTCATTGAGATTTACAGACAATATAATAATGGTGTTGTGGAAATGTGACACACAAGACCTTCAGGTCTGGTATGGATTTTGAGGGGAACCCTGCTCTGAAATAAAAAAATGGCATGGGGTCTCCCCCAAAATCCATACCAGACCCTTATCCAAGCACGCAACCTGGCAGGCCGCAGGAAAAGAAGGGGGGACGAGAGAGCGCCTCCCCTGAACCATACCAGGTCACATGCCCTCAACATGGGGAGGATGCTTTGAAGTAGCCCCCCAAAGCACCTTGTCCCCATGTTGATAGGGACAAGGGCCTCATCCCCACAACCCTTGCCCGGTGGTTGTGGGGGTCTGCGGGCGGGGGCTTATCAGAATCTGGAAGCCACCTTTAACAAGGGGACCCCCAGATCCCACCCCCATGTGAATTGGAAACGGGTACATTGTACCCCTGCCAATTCACAAAAATTAGTGACAAGAGACACTTTGGGACAAGTCCTTTATTAAAAAATAAAAAAAATAAAAATGTCTTGCGATGTAAATCCATCTCACGCTGTCTGATGGACTGATTAAAGAAAGAACAAAAAAACAGCTCCGCCTCCATGAGAGGCCCCCGCCGAGTGACGCTTCTCGATGACAGCTGTTATATAGCTGAGGGCAGGGCCACCCGGTGGCGTAAATGGGTGACCCTGCTTTCCTCTGATGTCACGTGGCGTCAGAGGAAGGCGGGGTCACCCGTTTACGTCACAGAGTAGCCCTGCCCTCAGCTACAGTCAGGTCCATAAATATTGGGACATCGACACAATTCTAATCTTTTTGTCTCTATACACCACCACAATGGATATGAAATTAAACAAACAAGATGTGCTTTAACTGCAGACCTTCAGCTTTAATTTGAAGGTATTTACAGGCAGTTCCCGAGTTACGAACACCTGAGTTACGAACGACTCCAACTTACGAACAGCCTCAAATGCCGGCCAATTGTGCTCCACGCGGGTCCTGGATACCTTTCGAGCACTTTCAATCACTTCTGAACACATCCCACACTGCCATACTATGACCCAGATACAATAACAAGCGCCTGGAACATCCCACATCCATGCACAGGCAGCAGTTACACTTACGAATGCAGTGTTCCGACCGGAAGTTACACTTACTAATGCAGTGTTGCGACTTACGAACAACTTTGACTTATGAACAAACCTATAGTCCCTATTGTGTTCATAACTCTGGGACTGCCTGTACATCCAAATCAGGTGAACGGTGTAGGAATTACAACAGTTTGTATATGTGCCTCCCACTTTTTAAGGGACCAAAAGTAATGGGACAATTGGCTGCTCAGCTGTTCCATGGCCAGGTGTGTGTTATTCCCTCATTATCCCATTTACAAGGGGCAGATAAAAGGTCCAGAGTTCATTTCAAGTGTGCTATTTGCATTTGCAATCTGTTGCTGTCAACTCTCAATATGAGATCCAAAGAACTGTCACTATCAGTGAAGCAAGCCATCATTAGGCTGAAAAAACAAAACAAACCCATCAGAGAGATAGCAAAAACATTAGGTGTGGCCAAATCAACTGTTTGGAACATCCTTAAAAAGAAAGAATGCAGCGGTGAGCTCAGCAACACCAAAAGACCCAGAAGACCACGGAAAACAACTGTGGTGGATGACCGAAGAATTCTTTCCCTGGTGAAGAAAACACCCTTCACAACAGTTGGCCAGATCAAGAACACTCTCCAGGAGGTAGGTGTATGTGTGTCAAAGTCAACAATCAAGAGAAGACTTCACTAGAGTGAATACAGAGGGTTCACCACAGGATGTAAACCATTGGTGAGCCTCAAAAACAGGAAGGCCAGATTAGAGTTTGCCAAACTTCACAGTTCTGGAACAACATCCTATGGACAGATGAGACCAAGATCAACTTGTACCAGAGTTATGGGAAGAGAAGAGTATGGAGAAGGAAAGGAACTGCTAAGGATCCAAAGCATACCACCTCATCAGTGAAGCATGGTGGTGGTAGTATCATGGCGTGGGCATGTATGGCTGCCAATGGAACTGGTTCTCTTGTATTAATTGATGATGTGACTGCTGACAAAAGCAGCAGGATGAATTCTGAAGTGTTTCGGGCAATATTATTTGCTCATATTCAGCAAAATTCTTCAGAACTCATTGGACGGTGCTTCACAGTGCAGATGGACAACGACCCGAAGCATACTGCGAAAGCAACCAAAGAGTTTTTTAAGGGAAAGAAATGGAATGTTATGCAATGGCCAAGTCAATCACCTGACCTGAATCCGATTGAGCATGCATTTGACTTGCTGAAGACAAAACTGAAGGGAAAATGCCCCAAGAACAAGCAGGAACCGAAGACAGTTGCAGTAGAGGCCTGGCACAGCATCACCAGCGATGAAACCCAGCTTCTGGTGATGTCTATGTGTTCCAGACTTCAGGCTGTAATTGACTGCAAAGGATTTGCAACCAAGTATTAAAAAGTGAAAGTTTGATTGATGATTGTTAATCTGTCCCATTACTTTTGGTCCCTTAAAAATTGGGAGGCACATATACAAACTGTTGTAATTCCTACACCGTTCACCTGATTTGGATGTAAATACCCTCAAATTAAAGCTGAAAGTCCTACAGTTAAAACACATCTTGTTTGAAATCCATTGTGATGGTGTATAGAGCCAAAAAGATTAGAATTGTGTCGATGTCCCAATATTTATGGACCTGACTGTATAGAACACCTGTCAACGAGAAGAAGCGTCACTTGGCGCGAACCACCGGGCAAGGGTTGTGGGGATGAGGCCGTTGTCCCTATCAACATGGGGACAAGGTGCTTTGGGGGGCTACTCCAAAGCATCCTCCCCATGTTGAGGGCATGTGGCCTGGTATGGTTCAGGAGGGGGGGCGCTCTCTCATCCCTCCCTGGGCCTGGTATGGATTTTGGGGGGACCCCCACGGAATTTTTTTTTTTTACATTTTGGTTCGGGGGTTCCCCTTAATAGTCATACCAGACCCAAAGGGCCTGGTAATGTTCTGTTTTTTTTCAAATCTTTTGGTCATTTGATTTTTTTGTTTATATAATAAAAAATTTAAAAACCCAATGGTGATCAAATACCATCAAAAGAAAGCTCTATTTGTGTGAAAAAAATAATATACATTTTGTTTGGGTACAGCATTGCATGATCGATTAATTACCAGTTAAAGTAGTGCAGTGCTAAATAGCAAAAAATGGCCGGGCCATGAAGGGAGTAAAACCTTCTGGAGCTGAAGTGCTTATTGCAGAAAGTCATATTTAAACAAAAACGTTGCCCTAGTCACTTATGGTGGAGCTGTGTAGATATTCAAGTATATACTAACAACCATTTCTCTGTTTTAAGCCTCGTACACACAATCAGATTTTTTGCCGACAAAGCATCAGACTTTTGTCTGAAGGGTGTGTGCCGTGAACTTATCTTGCATACAAACGGTACACATTTGTCTGCCAACAAACACGAACATAGCGACGTACTAGACTTACTACGAGCTAATAAAGAGGAAGTTCAATTGTCAGGCGCCACCCGTTGGGCTCCTTCTGCTAATTTCGTGTTAGTAGAAGTTTGGTGAGTGTTGATTTGCGCTTTTCATTTTGTGATTTTCAGTTTGTTTCTGAATGGCCGTTCGTCAACCAGACATGTTGCAGAATCAGAGGAGATAACGTGTTATTTATTAATGGCCTTGGAGTTATTGCTTTGACCCAAGTCCAGTCCAGGTAAAGTAGGAGGAGGATTTCTTGGACCAAAAATTGGTTGCTTTATTAATCGTGACCAATTATGTTATATGCCTTTGCTGCAGGAGCTCCAGGAGAATAATCCGGATGTCATTTTCGGAATTATCTCTGGATGACGGACCCCTGCTTTCACCAACTCTTGGCATTGCTGACCCCCTATATTAAGAAGCAGGACACATGCATTAGGCTTTTATTTTATTTTTTGGTTGAATAATGATTTGATTTGGTATATTTTCTATATTTTTGGATGCATAGAATGCACTTTTTGGTTAAGTTCTATTGGCAGATAGCATGTCTAATTTTATTTATTTTTATTTTTTTTAATGTAAAATTAACAAGGGACACCAACATAGTTGTATCTTTGATCTTAAAAACTACGGGATAATGGTATTGTGGTAGCTTGCTAAAAAAATAAAAAATAAACAAGCATAATAATATTATTCTTGATATCACTAGAAAAAAAAGCCTTTTAAAATACGTTTGCAATAACTCCATCAGTATCACCAGCAAAGAAGCTTCATTATTATCCCATTAAAGAAGAAGAGAATGTGCGCTGCATTTCGACATTTCATAATTTGCTGCGTCACGAATGTTAATTCTCCATTGTGAAAGCTATTACCGGCAAAGTGAAAGGTTTTTTGTTATTTATTACTCCATAAGCAAAAATAAAAATGCAACTGTTACTACACTGGGAAAGGTTTAAAATACTATATGTCTCTTGGTGACAGTGGTCATGGCTACATTTAATAAGGAGAAATTTCTCAACCGGGGGCACAAACAGCAGTAAAAAATTAAAAGGATAGGTTTTTTTAGTTTTGCCCAGTGTATTACAAAATTATAAAATATTTCAACCCAAAAAAACATATTCCCTGCTTTACACGCTGCAGGGAGAGGGTCCTTTCAATGCAACAAAGTTTCTTTGGTACAATATTATTTTGTTATGCTGAATTATAGATTATTTACTTCAAGTATATATTTTTCTTTCATTGGGGTGAACAATTCAAGGAGGATGTTTTCACTGATTTATATGTTTTCTATAACTATGTAATTACTAATTGATACTGAGTTTCCAGTTCTTGTGTGTATATATAAAATGTAAAATGTTACTTTTATTCTGTGTTTCTGACCTGAGGAAGGGCAGATTTTACCTGAAAGATTGTACTGTACTTGCATATTTATTTAGGCCTCATGCACACTGGATGTTTTTACAGCTGCTGTTTTTGGCTCCAGGCACTTTTTTTCTGCAGCCAGTAAACTTCCTTGCATGTTATCCTATGTGCCCATGCACACATAGGCTGTTATCAGCATTTTATGGCAGGGGCGTTTTCTGGCTGGAAAAAAACCCCACAAAACTAGTGGGTTTTTAGAGCTGTAAAAATGCTCTAACGCCAGTAAATGCGGTAAAATGCAGCTAACCAGCATTATTGAGCATTTTTGATCCCGTAGCTTGTGTTTTCTTGCTAAAAACCTTGGAAAAACACTAATGCAAATCCACAGTTCGCACTATGATCTGTGAAGCGATCTTGGGGTGTCATTAACTTTGTATTGACACCTGAAGCAGTTCGCAGAGGGCAGAGTCAACTGCCTGCGGGGGAACAGGCACTGGAATGGTCCCTGCATCGCAAGAGTGTGAATCCAGGCTTAAGCATATGAGAGAAGCAGTCTTCTGATGCTCTTGTGAGCCACTTACCTGCAAGTGTTGCTAATGCACCCCTTGCATTATCATCTTCCTCTACTTCCTCTACTCCTCAAGGATGCTAAGCTGCCACTTGCTTGCAATTTCTGCTTACGTTCCATTTTCCTCTGTAAATCCCACCATAGCCCCACAAACTCGCTATTAGGATTTGTCAGAAATATCCCCAGGGCTGGTTCACAGAGCTCTGCACTGTTTTTTGGTCCTTCTTTAACATATCTGCTACTGGAGTGAAAGAGAAAGATCCTAAATCACCCCTATGCCCAGTGTCTTAATGCCATCCTTTCAAAGACCACAGTGGCATTACTTTGAGCAGAGGCGTAGAAGGGCTGGGCTGCTGGTGGTAAGTAGAAGGGTTGGGGTGCTTGTTGTGAGGAGGAGAAGGGTTAAAATGCTGGCAGTCGGAAGGAAGAGGAAATAGGATGGGCTTCAAGGGGTTGGTTTCACTTTTCGCAAACTTCAGGAGTTACAGTATATGTGGATAGGGTGAGATTTAGGGGGACTTGGAGTCCTCTGCTGCAGGCAAATTTTGGAAAATGGAAACTTTTATGTACAAATGCCTGAGCACGGGCCCCAGGATAAGGGTAATCAAAGAGGGGCTGCTGTTGGTTAGCCACTCTATTAGATCATCAATCCAAGCATAAAATAGCCAATCTACTGACACCATCCTAGAGGAAGCACAGAAAAACCCTTTGCCGAATATACAGCATTGCAGGGTGCCTTCTGATGGCCAGTGTGCCTCTAATCCTCTGATCCCTGGAAGGAGTTTCTTATAGACCATAGCAGCCAGGTCAGCTGCAGGCAAGAGGAGGAGGATTAGGGTGCCAGTGATGAGGTGAAAGAAATGGAGCAGACTTCATATATTATTTTAGTTACTTCATTAACCACTTAAGGACCAGAAGGATTTGCCCCCTTAATGACCAGGCCATTTTTTGCGGTGCGGCACTGCGTTGCTTTGACTGACAATTGGGCAGTCGTGTGACGCTGTACCCAAACAAAATTGATGTCCTCTTTTTTCCACAAATAGAGCTTTCTTTTGGTAGTATTGGATCACCTCTGCGGTTTTAATTTTTTGCGCTATGAACAAACAAAGAGCAACAATTTTGAAAAAAAAAAAAAAAAAAAATTTTTTTTACTTTTTGCTAAAATACATAAAAAAAAAAAAATGTGTTATATATATATATATATATATATATATATATATATATATATATATATATATATATATATATATATATAAACATTGAATCATCAGTTTAGGCTGATATATATTCTTCTACATATTTTTGGTAAAAAAAAAAATTGCAATAGGCTTATATTGATTGGTTTGCGCAAAAGTTATCGCGTCTACAAACTATGGGATATATTTAGGGACTTCTATTTTTTTTTAAATTATTTTTACTGGTAATGGCGGCAATCTGCAACATTGAGGCGGACAAATCTGACCCCAAATGACACTTTTTGGGCACCAGCGACATTATTACATTGATCAGTGCTATAAAAATGCACTGATCAATGTAAAAATGACACTGGCAGAGAAGGGGTTAACACTAGGGGACGAAAAAGGGGTTAAGTGTGTTCCCTAGGTGTGTTCTAACTGTTGAGGGGATGGGCTCACTGGGATATGACAGAGATCACTGTTCCTGATCACTGGGAACAGAAGATCTCTGACATTTCCCCTGTCCGAACGGGGATCCGCTTGTTTACATTGGCAGATCCCTGTTCTGCCTCTGTACTAGGCGATCGCAGGTCTCTGGCGGACATCTAGTCCGGCCGTTCTGCCAGCACGCGCCTGCAGTGTGCCCGCTGAAGCATGCAGTGGGAGCGAGAGAGCGCCGCCGCTGGCACGTGCCCACAACTGCACCTGCGCGAGCTGCCATACAGTTACGGTGATTCGCGCAGAGCTGCCAACCTGCCGCGGTATATGTGCTTGAGCTGGTCGGCAAGTGGTTAAAGTTGGGGCACTGGAGGTAGCTGCAGGGGGAAAACCTACGGTCATAAGTTGCCTGCCCTTCCATAATGCATGAGGCAGATCAGGAGTCGGCGAATGAAGGGGAAAAATCCTACAGCCAGAGGGAAAGACAGGCAGCAGCAAAAACAAAGTGTAGAATCCTACAGATGTATATAGGCTGCCTGCTATTCCCCCAAATCAGGTTTTTTTTTAATGGGCAGAAAACATAGTTTATTTTTGTTTTGCTACAGCTATTTTTTTATTTTCAGAGCTGCTGAACGTACATTTGTTGTTGACAGAGCTGGCCTTTGTTTGCAGCATGTCACTGCATACCTGTGTGGTAAGCTAGTGTGCACCAAAGCACCAGATATTTATTCCCCTATTGTCATTGCAGCCATTAACTTTAGATAATCTTTTTTACTGAATAAATGTCGATAAGTCGAAAACGAGAGTCATAGGTGCTGCAAGTAGAGGTAGTAGAGTTTTTTTTTTGTTAAACATCAAATATTTTTATTGAAGGCTTACAATAAAAGTTGTAAGTTTCAAAGAATAAGGCACCATTTTCATCATTTCACATTTGAATTGCAGAAAGTACTGAGATACAAGGCAGGTGTCAGAAGTATAATGTACAACATTATATATGCGTCCTTCCACGCTGTGTCTGTATGAGGAAAGGAGAGCAGTTAACTGGCAAGAATGTCAGTAAATTGTTTATACGATCATCAGTGCAGCCTATCAGTGCCACTTATCAGTGCTCATCAATGCCGCCTATTAGTGCCCATCAATGCTGCCTATTAGTGCCGCCTATCAGTGCTCATCAATGCCGCCTTTCAGTGCTGCATTTCAGTGCCCCCTATCGGTGCAAATTAATTCCGCTATCAGTGCCACCTATTAGTGCTCATCAATTCTGCCTATTAGTGCCACCTATCAGTGCTCATTAATGCCGCCGATCACTGCCATCTATTAGTGCTCATCAATTCTGCCTATTAGTGCCACCTGTCGGTGCTTATCAATGCCGCCTATCAGCATCCATCAGTGCCACCTATCAGTGTTCAATGCCCATCAGTGCCACCTATCAGTGCTCATCAGTGCCACCTATCAGTGCTCATCAATTCTGCCTATCAGTGCTCACCAGTGCCACCTTTTAGTTCTCATCAATGCCACCTATCAGTGCTCATCAATGCCGCCTATCAGCGTCTATCAGTGCCACCTATCAGTGTTGCCTATCAGCGCTCAATGCCCATCAGTGCCAGCTATCAGTGCTCATCAATGCTGCCAGTCAGTGCCACCTATCAGTGCTTATCAATGCCGCCTATAAGTGCCACCTATCAGTGCTCATCAATGCTGCCAATCGGTGCCACCTATCAGTGCTCCTCAATGCCACCTATCAGTGCTCATCAGTTCTGCCATTCAGTGCCACCTATCAGCGCTCATCAATGCTGCCTATCAGTGCAGCGTATCCTTGCTTATCAATCCCACCTATCAGTGCCCATTAGTGCCTCCTATCAGTGCTCATCGATCAATGCCGCCTACCTCCTCAGCAGGTCTCTGAGCGGAGACCGTGTCTCTCATACAGCTCACAGCTGTCATTGACAGTTCTCCCTCTCTCCCCTCTCGCACGGGATGAGAGAGGAGACAGTCGATCTGCTCCGTCTCCAATCCCCCCTCTTGTGTGCACTGTGGGAAGTGCAAGCTCGTTAGCTTCATACTTGACTTCCCACACAGCGCACACAAGGAGGGGGGGAGACGGAGCAGATACGATCTCTCCTCTCTCATCCCATGCGAGAGAGGAGAGAGGGAGAACTGTCAATGATGGCTGTGAGCTATATGAGAGTCATGCTCTCCGCTCAGAGACCTGCAATTAGCAACCTCGCTGGGGCCCCCTGACAGTGGCGGAATGCCAGGGCCTAGTCGCAAGTGCGACTACTGCGACCCTGGTAGTTCCGCCACTGATGAGGGACACCCAAACCTCCAGTTTGTCTAGAAGTGTATAGAGTTGTACATACTATTCTGCATCCCCTTTTACCACATATAAATTGCATAATTCTGAATTGGAAGAAGCTGTTTCAGGCTCTCATCAAGAGAGCCCGACTTTGCCCACCTTTCCTGTTTTCAGGGTTGATATGGCAACACTTTTTGGAAAGTCTGATCCCTTTATCAAGCCTTGGTGACTTAGGAACACTTCGGAACTAATATAGCAGCCAGAGGGTAAAAGGGCAGTCCCATATTAGCATTAATTATTACAGGATAATGGGTGGCTGGGGACAAACCTCAGTTACTGCATGTATTGTTTGTACAAGCCTCCTAAATATGTCTTTTTAATGTTGCCCATAGCCCCAGATGATTCTCAATAACAGTTCTCTTTATGTAGCTCTATGTTTTAGATTTATTTCAATTTTTTTTTTATTGTAAAGCCATGCCTGCCCTGGGAAAACAAACACATGCAGGGACAGCAGTGCAAATTAGGTATTCTTCTTAGGCAAGTTCTAGGCTTCAACATTACCTTGTACAGTATAGAGACAAGGAAAAATAAAAGATTTCTTACAAGGTAAGGCTGCCAGCTCAAATACTCGCTTCACAAAGGTGATGGCTACAAAGAATACCACATTGTAGGTGAGAATAAAGAGAGGAATGTCTTTAATGGGTTTAAAAAGGCAGTTTCTGAAATGCAGATGCATCAGCCTCCGGCTGATATATAGGCGTGAATGCTGCGATCGCACATGTGTCAGTAGTGACATCAGGCAGAGGAGGTTCCCTCATCACAGCTTTCCTTTTTGGTTCCATACACCTGTAACATTCGTCTCTGGTGCAGTGTCCAAAGTGGCAGCAGTGTCCAGGTAATGTCTCTCTCCATACTGGTGGCCAAGGCTGGGGTCTACGGATACTGGACTGACGGTCCCTTGGTTCCCATTTTTAACCTGCCTACCCGCCTGTTTACTCTCACACTTATGAGTTTATTTTTAACTTTCAATTTAACTATATGGATTTTACATACTACACAATGAAGGGTTTGCACTTTGTTCCTTTTTCTTAGTTTACCTCCTGGTTTCTTGGCAGCAGCACCTCCATAGTTAGATCAGTGGCTATTTAATTTGTTTCTGGGCTACCCATGGTAATTTATCTCTTCAGTTTCTGCTAATTTGTATTTGCAGACATATACACATTGACTATTTTGCCATGGTTTGGTTTTTGGTTTGTAATGTACATTATTACTTTTTTTTTGGTCCTAATGACAGATACAACTGTGCCAGTTAGGGCCAAAACTAGGGGGGGCAGGGAGGCATTTGTCCTAGGCATTGAGAGGGGTGCCACCATCCCCATATTTCAGGGGGCCCGTGCAGCCTCTGTATCACACCTGGACAGGAGGGGTGGCAGGAGCAGCAGCTGAAAGCCAGCTTCTCCTCCTCTCCCTCCTGCCGGCATTCTGCAGCTGCAGTAGGAAATTACAGCTGACCGGTTCTAGTAAATCCCACCCCGCCGCCCCTCCTGTCCAGGTTCAGCTGCCAGCCTCACACCCCTCCTCTCCCGCTGACTGCTGCAGGGGATCATTTCAGGATGGGTAGTGAGGGAAGGGGCCAGTAAATATTTCATTTACCTCCCTTCCTTTTATGAATGTACACAGTGAGTGATCGGACCTGTGTCCATTCAGTTTGTGAGTGAACACGAAGCCATTTAGCACAGAGCACTTCCCATTCATTCACTGTCCAATGCAGCTGAGGCTGCAGAGAAAGACCCCTGATATTTCACCAAAGCCCCTGTTACCCCTTCCTATAACTTCCAACTTACCTTGTGCCTCTTTCTTACCTTCTCTGGCTCTTTATGGTTTTCAGTTTTACCCAACTAGATGGGACACATGCTGTCTGGGTTTAATTTACTATGTTTATGACCTCATGAAAGTCTTATATTTGAAATTTTCTTTCAGTAAGAACGTATTGCAACTAAAAAATAATTAAAAAAAAAATTTAAAACATAATTAAAAATGCCCTACTGACACCAACCTCTGCTGTACTGACCCCATCTTCTGTCCTACTGAAAAAGTTCACTGTCCACTGCTCTAATGACTGACACTATACCCTCTACAAATAAAGAGAGTCCCAAAAGAGGTCTTTATTAATGAACTTCTTCTTTCCTGGTGGCTCCCTTCCTAATCCGCACTGGAGGTGAAGCCTGAAATCACTTCATTCAATCCTCACCTCCATGGCAGATTAGCTGGGGCGCCGCCACAACAAAAGAAAAAACAGCCCAGCGGGACGGGCCTTCAATAAGCCAACTATGACTGTAGAATGAGGCAATTTCAAGCCTTACCTCCACGGCGGAATTGGGAAGGAAGAAGCATGCACAGAAGGAGGCCTTTTTAAAGACCCGCTTCTTGGCTCCCTTCTTTCCCCTAATCCACTATGGAAGTGAGCCTAGAATCGTCTCATTCAAACCTCACTTACGCTGTGATTGTGTAAGCCTTCACACTATGGGTACAGTTAGTCAGTATTACCAAAACTTTGAAATGATTAACAGAGGCATAACTAGAACCTTCAGGGCCCTGGTGCAAGAAGTCATGGAGGGCCCCCCTGACCTCCGGCCAGGGCCCTTTCCACTGATCCTGGGGGCAGCAGGACCTGGATAGGAGGGGGAAAAATCCCCTCCATTTCCACCTGCAGCCACTGAATGCCTATAAGAGGGAGAGGAGGAGAAGCATACTTTTAGTGGCTGCAGGAGAAAAATGGAGGGGATTTGTTCCTCTAAATGCCCCCCCATCCAGGTGTTCAGGGGCAACATGTGTGCTATTGCAATTGTGACCCCTGTAGTTACACCCCTGGGATGAGTGGCAGCGTTGGTGGTGGGGGATGGGATCAGTGGCATCAGTGGTGGTTGGGGAGAGATAGAATCAGTGGCATCGGTGGTGGTGGTGGGGGATGGTATGAGTGGCAGCGGTGAGGGAGAGATGGGATTAGTGGCAGCGGTGGGGGGTGGAATCAGTGGCAGCAGTGGTGGTTGGATGGGGATGGGATCAGTGGCAGCGGTGGTAGTGGGGGGATGGGATGATTGGCAGCAGTGAGGGGGGATGGGATCAGTGGCAAGGGTTGTGGTTGCGGGAATGGGATCAGTGGTAGGGGGGATTGAATGGGATGAGTGGCAGAGGTGGTGGGGGGGAATGAGATCAGTGGCAAGGGTGATGGTTGGAGGGGGATGGGATGGGATGAGTGGATGGGTCTAGTGGCAGCGGTGGGGGGCATTGGATGAAATGAGTGGCAGCGGTGGTGGGAGGATGGGATCCGATGCAAGCGGTGGTGGGATGATGGTCTCCGTGGGTGGGAATGGGATCAGTGGCGGTGGTGGTGGTGGGGGGATGGGATGATTGGCAGCGGGGGTGGTGGTGTGTGTGGGGAATCAGTGGCAGTGTTGATATTGAGAGATGGGTGCTACTCACTTGCAGATCACTTGGTTCCCCCTCCTTGCTAGGTCTTGCTTGGGCGAGCAGAGAGGATGGGCGGGGCCTGTGAGTATGTTCGAGTGCAGGCAGAGCCGGAGAAGATGGGCGGTTGTGTGGGGGTATCAGTGGCAGTAGTGGTGGTGTGGGGGGGTATCAGTGGCAGTAGTGGTGGTGGTTGTGTGGGGGGTATCAGTGGCAGTAGTGGTGGTGTGGTGGGTATCAGTGGCAGTAGTAGTGGTGTGGGGGGTATCAGTGGCAGTAGTGGTGGTGTGGGGGGGTATCAGTGGCAGCAGTGGTGTGGGGGGATCAGTGCAGTGGTGGTGGTGTGTGTGGGGAATCAGTGGCAGTGTTGATATTGAGGGATGGGTGCTACTCACTTGCAGATCACTTGGTTCCCCCTCCTTGCTAGGTCTTGCTTGAGCGAGCAGAGAGGGTGGGCGGGGCCTGTGAGTACCCTGAAGTGCAGGCGGAGCCGGAGAAGATGGGCGGTTGGGCAGGGATGGGATCAGTGGCAGCGGTGGTGGTGGGGGCATGGGATGATTGGCAGCGGTGAGGGGGGAATGAGATCAGTGGCAAGGGTAATGGTTGGAGGGGGATGGGATGAGTGGATAGGTCTAGTGGCAGCGGTGGGGGGCATTGGATGAAATGAATGGCAGCAGTGGTGGGAGGATGGGATCCGTGTCAAGGGTGGTGGTTGGGGGGAGGGATGGGATGAGTGGTGGGGAGGGGAATGGTATTAGTGGCAGTAGTGGTCATGGTGGGGTGGATCAGTGTCAGCAGTGGTGTAGGGGGGGTATCAGTGGCAGTAGTGGTGGTGGTGGTGTAGGGGGGTATCAGTGGCAGTAGTGGTGGTGTGGGGGGTGTATCAGTGGCAGTGATGGTGGTGGTGGTGTGGAGGGGTATCAGTGGCAGTAGTGGTGGTGGTGGTGTGGGGGGTATCAGTGGCAGTAGTGGTGGTGTGGGGGTTGTATCAGTGGCAGTGGTGGTGGTGGTTTGGGGGTATCAGTGGCAGTAGTGGTGGTGGTGGTGCGGAGGGGTATCAGTGGCAGTAGTGGTGGTGTCGGGGGGTATCAGTGGCAGTAGTGGTGGTGGTGGTGTGGGGGATATCAGTGGCAGCAGTGGTGTGGAGGGGAATCAGTGCAGTGGTGGTAGTGTGTGTGGGGAATCAGTGGCAGTGTTGATATTCAGGTATGGGTGCTACTCACTTGCAGATCACTTGGTTCTCCCTCCTTGCTAGGTCTTGCTTGGGTGAGCAGAGGGGATGGGCGGGGCCTGTGAGTACACTTGAGTGCAGGCGGAGCCGGAGAAGATGGGCGGAGTGGGCGGGGACTGTGCCCGTGAGTGTACTACAGACGGAGACAAAGAAGATGGGCGGGGACTGTGCCTGTAAGTGTACTCCAGGCTAAGACAGAGAAGATGAGCGGGGACTGTGCCCGTGAGTGCACTGCAGGCGGAGACAGAGAGGATGGGCGGGAACTGTGCCCGTGAGTGCACTGCAGGCGGATATAGAGAAGATGGGTGGGACTGGGCCCGTGAGTGCGGGAGGAGAGGATGGGTGGAGCAGCCGGAGAGGATGGGCGGAGCAGACGGAGAGGATGGGCGGAGTGGACGGGGACTCCCTGTGAATGACCAGTGTACTATATCCCGGGCAGTGGCGGGCCTCCCTACAGTGGCAGAACTCAAGGGCCCAGTCACAAATGCGACTGGTGCGACCCTGGTAATTCCGCCACTGATGATTAATATATACATTATTTTTACCATCCTACGGCTTTATTTATTTATTTATTTATTTATTTATTTATTACACTTGAACTTTCTCTCTGAGCAGGGGGCTGGGGGAGTGTGGATTGAGAACTTCTCTTCTGAGTTGGGGCGTTAAGTCTTTGCCCTGGACAAAAGAATGTCTACCTTCACCGCTGGTGCCAATTGTTGATATTTCCCTATTTTTGCATAAGCTGAACCTGTTATTGAGCACTGTAAATTCCATTGCTCACAGAATTAGACACTTGGCTACTGTTCACCTATTAAACTGGATGAATTTTGATCCATCTTTGGCTAACTTAAAAAAGACCAAACACCTTATGGTCATGTGGGAATATGACAGGGAGTTGCAGTACACCTTGGGTGAGGGTGCATGGTAAAACAAAAGAATTGGAAATTTTACAAAATGATTTTAGTCAATTACAGCATGAGATCTTACCTCTCAAAGATATTGTGGAGTTCGTTCAACTGGATAAGCAGGTGAATGATAAATTAGAGCACCTGGAAAAGAATATTATTGATCACAAAAAAGAAAAGATGGTCCATGATACGTTGGACTATGATTCAAACAATGTTTATTAATGGAGAAAAAACATTCACCGGTAGGAACCCCTCTGGGAACAGATACGGTGATCATGTCCAATGATAAAATGTAGGCTTTGTTTAGGGTCTAAACTTTTGCCCCCTGGACAATTCATTTGTTTGAAGCTATATTAGATGTTAATAAATTTGTGAGAAACATCACTGTGAGGAGGCATTACTTTTTTTGAAGAAGAAGAATAAAGTTTTATTGGAGAATATGGCACAATGACAATATCCAAAAAGTACATTTGAACAATGACATGGAGTATAATCCACAAAAATAACAGTCAGCTAGCATAAAATAAAATTAAAAAAGACCATACAAACTTGCAAAAGACTGATAAAGCCAGGATCGAATTTAAAGAAGATGGTGTCACAAAAAGAAACACGTTGGATTCATGAGCTCAGTACATTAAAACTTTACGGTATGAATATCGATATAGATTTAAATTGTTTTATTACGGACTATTGATTTTGCAGGTGTCCCTAAATTGTATTTTCTTTTTTAGATTTAATTTTAATAATAATTAATTTTTTTTTTGTAAATGTAGGTCTTAGAGGAGGTAATAAAAACTTCATAGAAGATTTCTGTTATGAGAAAAGAATGGTGATGGCTCTATTTAACCACAAGGTGGCACTGTATTTCATGTTTACATATGTCACCATTCAGTTCTGATTTTAATGGTGATTTTTTATTCTAAGAATTATCTGCCGACAAATTAAAGAAAGAATGATTGGTTTTAATAAAAGTTTGCAAAATGGAGGTTGGAGTATTTATAGTGTGAAAGAGAAGTAGTTGGCCCCACCTCCTGAAGACAAAATGCGTAGGTGTGCAGACGCACAACACTATGTCACTTCCGCTTGGTGGAACGCACGCTGGATCCTGTGTGCATTGGAGCAGCGGCATTCCGGTACATTGACGGCAGATTAGTCCGGGTGCCAGGGGAGGCACTAGATATTGTGCATGTACACCTTTTTATAGTTCTGTGAGGATGTTTTTACACAGTGTTATGCAATGAGATATATTTGATTACTTTTCTATGTGTATGGAGTACTGTGGTGCTTTGGATGGTAATATACCACGAGGGGCTGACCAGAGGAATTAAGTGCAGTTTGACCTACCTCAATATATAATCAGAAGTTAAACAATTTGCGGTGAGTTCAGTCCTAGGAGGTCATGCGAGTGGTGATAGGAACGGGATATTCCTCTTTCAGCATGGAGCACAGTCACTTTTTGTTCAAGATTTGCAGCACTTTATTTGAAGCACTTTTGCATTTTTTTGGGACTATCAGCAGCTTAAGTTTGCTCTTAAAGAATTATGTTAATATATATATACTTTATAGAGTATAGTGGGTAGCGCAGCTATTTTTATTGCTGGTTCTACATATGAGTGTATGCAAATGCCTAGCGGCTTAGAAATGGCAGTATTTGGGGGAGTCAGAAAACTCTATCCATGGAAACCGCACGTCCCTGAACTTGGTGAAATTTTCATTGATCGTCACTATTAACTCCTCCGTGCACATTTTATAATTTAGTTTGGAAACCCATTCCCGGGCAGTAGGTGTCGTGGGGGACTTACAGTGTCTAGGAACTAGGGCATAGCCCACCATAAGGAGAAATCTTAAAGAGCCCTTTTTGATATTTTTGATTGGTCCAGGGATCATGGAGAGGTGGACTACTTCTGGCATCTCCGGCCAAGTTCTATCTATAATAAGACGGTTCACTTGAAATATGGCTGGCCAGTAAGGTTTGATTCTCAAACAGGAACCCCAAATATGGAGATGTGCACTATCTGGCTCTTTACATCTCTAGCACTGATCAGACATTGACAGAATCATTTTTTGTAACATAGCTGGGCACAATACCGTCTAGTCAAAATGTTAGCCTGTGAGGCTAATGTGAGGCTAACTTTTCAAAAGGAGTCATGTCCCCATGGAGCCGCTCTTTGTTGAACTCCTTGTAGAAATGTCGGAGTTGAAAGTAGTGGAGCCACTGATCTCAATGTGTATGGGACAGAGACACTATATCATGCAGGGGTTTCAATCCGTATGAGCCTATGGCTTGTCGTATGAGAGATGGAACTGGGGTTTGCCAATGAAGGTACCTTATTTTGATGATTATCGTCTATCGTGACACGATCGATTCTGTACAGGAGATTGATGATAACCAAGAGAAATTAAATTTTCAGGATTTTTGTGCCATCAGTGATCTGGATAACCTGGCTTGGAGAGTGGCTCACCTCCAGCCTCGGATTGTGATCAGGTGGGGGATGGTGGGGTCCCCTTCAAATTGAGATCAGAGTTTTACCCCATAAATTCTATGGGAGGGAAGATGGACAAATTTCAAAAGTTTATTTATAGTGATTTAACTGCTGTTGCACACAAGGTATACTCATCTCCTGGCATCAGAAATGAAAATTTATCAGTTAAGAAAAGGGCAGCTTTAAAAGACTTGCAGGATGATAGGTCGATTCTGATAAAAATTCAAACAAGGGGGGTCTGATTGTTGTCATAGATTCTGGTGAATATAGGGAGGAGGCTTTGCGCCAGCTGCCTGTCTGTCTGACATATTTGACTTTGAAAAAGGATCCTAAGGAGTATAAGAAGGTTTTGACAGAGTTGGCAAGGGGGGGGGGTTGGATAGGAGTTTTTAGCTCTAAGGGGGTTGATTGTTAATTCCTCATCACCCCATCATGCCAATCTTCCACAATTTTTCCAAATTGCATAAGGGGTTGAACCCAGTGAAAGGAAAACTCATTATTGCTGGAATAGGATCACTTAATGGAAGACTGGGACTGTGGCTTGATGCACAGCTAGAACTGTTAGTTGTCCAGCTCCCTAGTTATCTTAAGGGTACCACAAAATTACTTAGAACCATGAGTGAGTTTGTGTGGGAGTAAAGCTCTGTGTGGATTACTTGAGATGTAGTCAGTCTATATTCCTGTATACCCCATGCTTTGGCTCTGGAAGCAGTGTGGTATTTTTTAAGCAGAATACCAGATACACTTTTGAGCATTGCTCCTTTATTATTGAAGTGCTACAATACTTTTTGACAAATAATTTATTTGCCTTTGATGGGGTATATTAGCTTCAGCAGTGTTGGGCCGCAATGGCTACATTTTCGCCCACACTTGCAAACCTCTTAATGGTGGTACTGGGTGTGGGTAAAGGGTGATGTTGCTATAGTTTCTAGGTGTGCTCCAACCTTGGGTAATAGAATGTCTCCCAGCTTATATGTGTTTGCCCCAGGAAGTTTGGTTTACGTGGTTGCATTTTAAAGGTGATTTTTGGTGTGGAAGTGGAAATTAATCATTCTGTCAGCATATATTATGTGGAGATATGGTCCAGTTGACATCAAATAACAAAAAGTTTCAAATTTCTTCACCAAATACAAAATCTATGTGATTAAATGTCAGCATATTTGGTCCCATATGTACAGCCGTGGCCAAAAGTTTTGAGAATAACACAAATATACATTTTCACAAAGTCTGTTGCCACAGTTTTTATGATGGCAATTTGCATATACTCCACAATGTTATGAACAGTAATCAGATGAATTGCAGTTAACCACTTGCCGATGGCTGGCTGTCATATGACGTCCTAGGCTTTGTGCGGGGATATCTGAATGATGGGTGCAGCTACAGGCATCATTCAGATATTGGCTTTTTCAGCCGGCAATTCCCTACACCATTAGAATGATCATAGAAGCTGTTCATAGCGGCTCTTCCCAGCCTAGAGGTAGGATGTGGGGTCTTATTGACCCCACATCTCACTGTAAAGAGGACCGATCATGCCATATTCCTATTACAAGGGATGTTTACATTCCTTGTAATAGGAATAAAAGTGATCACAATTTAAATTACTAAAAAATTTAAAGTAAAATTAACAATAAATTTTTTTTTTTTTAAAGTGCTCCTGTCCCCGTGTGCTCGCACGCAGAAGCGAACGCATACCACACATGTGAGGTTTCGCCGTGAACGTTAGAGTGAGAGAAATAATTCTAGCCCTAACCCTCCTCTGTAACTCAAAATATGTAACCAGTAAAAAATTTTAAAGCGTTGCCTATGGGGATTTTTAAGTACCGAAGTTTGGCGCTATTCCATGAGTGTGGGCAATTTTGAAGCATGACATGTTAGGTATCTACTTACTTGGCGTAACTTCATCTTTTACATTATGCAAAAAAATTGGGCTAACTTTACTGTTTTGTTTTTTCTTAAAGCACAAAACTGTTTTTTTTCTAAAAAAACGTGTTTGAAAAATTGCTGCGCAAATATTGTGCGAGATAAAAAGTTGCAATGACCACCATTGTATTCTCTACGGTCTCTGCTAAAAAAAAATATATAATGTTTTGGGGTTCTATGTAATTTTCTACCAAAAAAATGATGATTTTACATGTAGGAGAGAAATGTCTGAATTGGCCTGGTTGGCAAGTGGTTAATTGCAAAGTCCCTCTTTGCCATGAAAATTAACTTAATCCCATAAAAAACACTTCTGCTGCATTTGTTAAGAAGGCTTCAGGGCGCCAAAGCAAGTCCAGCAAGCGCCAGGACCATTTCCTACAATTGATTCAGCTGTCGCATTGGGGCACCACCAGTGCAAAGCTTGCTCAGACATGGCAGCAGGCAGGTGTGAGTGCATCTGCACAGTGAGGCGAAGACCTTTGGAGGATGGCCTGGTGTCAAGAAGGGCAGCAAAGAAGCCACATCTATCCAGAAAAAACATCAGTGACAGACTGATATTCTGCAAAAGGTACAGGGATTGGATTGCTGAGGACTAGGGTAAAGTAATTTTCTCTGATGAATCCCCTTTCCGATTGTTTGGGGCATCCAGAAAAAACCTTGTCCGGAAAAGATAAGGTGAGCGCTACCGTCAGTCCTGTGTCATGCCAACAGTAAAGCATCCTGAGACCATTTATGTGTTGGGTTGCTTCTCAGCCAAGGGAGAGGAGCGCCCAGAGTGCATTCCAGCTGGAGAGAGCGTCGTGTCAGCATCAGAAGAAGAGAACAGGGAAGAAGGCAGAAGGCAGCAGACCGGGCTCCTCCGCTATAGCAAAAGAGCGGCAAAAGAGCAGAAGATAGCGGAGGAGCCCGGCAGAAGACCCGGTGAGCGCGGAGAAGAACCGGAGAGACCCCCGAAGCTGGAAGAAGACCCCCGAAGTCGGAAGAAGACCCCCGAAGTCGGAAGAGGACTCCCGAAGTTGGAAGAGGACCCCCGAGCTGTCTAATAAATTACTTTAAAAATCTGTGTAGTGTTTTTTTTATTGACACTTTTTCCCTAGGTGAATGGGTAGGGGTACCATGTACCCCATACTCAGTCACATAGGGTGGGGGGCCGGGATCTGGGGGCCCCCTTATTAAAGGGGGCTCCCGGATTCCGATAAGCCCTCCGCCCGCAGACCACGACAACCAATGGCCAGGGTTGTCGGGAAGAGGCCCTTGTCCTCATCAACATGGGGACAAGGTGCTTTGGGGTGGGGGGGCCGCAGGGCGCCCCCTCCCCCAAAGCACCCACCCCCCATGTTGAGGGCATGTGGCCTGGTACGGCTCAGGAGGGGGGGCGCTCGCCCGTCCCCACCCCCTTTCCTGTACCGACCGGGCTGCGAGCTCGGATAAGGGTCTGGTATGGATTTGGGGGGGACCCCACGCCATTTTCTTCAGCGTAGGGGTTCCTCTTAAAATCTATACCAGACGAAGGGTCTGGTATGCCCCTGGGGGGGAACCCACGCCATTTTTTAATTTAAAATTTGGTGTGGAGTTCCCCCTCAAGATTCATACCAAACAGTGCGAGTCGGCACCCTGTTGGGTTGCCATGGAAATGGCAAACCGCAGCCAAACGCGACCGCAGCCAATCGCACTGTGCAAATGCAGCTGATCGCAGTGTCTGGAGTCTTGAACTCCACAGGAAAAAAACCATGCTTTTAACTGCGGTAGAATAGCCCTCCGTGTGAAAGGCGCCTTATTTTCCTTATGCTTTGTTTCTTTTTTTGCTTTTTCTTTTAATTTTTTGTATATTATTTTTTTTTAAACTGACAGCATTGTCAATATATGTAGTGTTTATTATGTTGTTTCCATGGTAGAGGGTTTAATAATTAATAATTATCACGTGTATCAGTATAATGTTGTACATCTGTGGATGTCTGGGTGCGGTGTAGAAAGAGTTAAGCCCTAACTTTTGATTACCGACTTGATATATAGGCTACCCACACACAGACACAGCAGGTTATAATTAAGTGTCAATAGGACATGAAACACGTCAACCTTGCTGCTGTCTGTGTGTGCTGATGTCCTACTTTTAACTGATGGAAATAAGGAGATGGATTTTTAGCTCTGAGGTGCATGGTCATCCATTCTCACTTTTTGTAGTATCTGTTTCATGAACTGGACCTGCAACCTGTGTTGTGGCTAGGCAGTAAGTGGTGGACCGACCTGAAGCTGCAGGTTAGATTGTACGGTGTTTTGGGTGTACACTGTGTTTACAATTTTTTTTCAATCTTTTTTCAAAGAATGCAGTAAGGTGTTGCAAAAAAAAAAACAACAGCTCTTAAACAGTGTCAGCAACAGTAGTCTAATGTGCTCTAATTACCTAAAGTTGAAAGTTATAATCTAAAAAAAAAAAAAAAAAGAAAAAAAAAGAAATGACCCAATTTAAAGGGGTCCACCTATCTATCGTTTTTTTTTTTTTTGGAGTTCATTCACAAACTTTTCTTCTCATGATTATCTACTCACATGTTCTGTGTAATAAGTCCGCCTGTGTATGATTTCGTTGTAAAGAATAACTTATAAAATTCAGTGAAGGCGGTTTCCATCTTCATTGTGGGCATTTGAAGCCCACAAGCATGTATTTCCTGGATGCAGTGAATGCTGTGCTCCCAGCATTCACCGAGATGTTGTGATGACGCTGTTGCACAATGCATGCTGGGAAGCCTGAGACTAGCTCCCAGGGGACTGTGGGAGGTCTGGGAGAGGCTAGAAACACGCCTACTCCCATGGGAGGAAAACCAGGAAGTGCTAAGAAGATTAGAAAAAAAAGGTAATTACGGCGATTTAAATTTTTTTACACAGCATGTCAGCATCTAGGCAAGGAAGAGAATGCATAGAGATAATGTTCAAAATTTGGGTGGAACCCCGCTTTAATAGATAAAAGTAGCTAAGGTGTTGACAATTGAAGAGCTAGCTATCAGTCAGTTATTGCTGACTGATACAATAGTGGTATTTAGATTATTGAGTGTACAGATCTGTGCACATAGGCAGGGCACCTAAGTAAAATGTTGAGTGTACAGATCTGTGCACATAGGCAGGGCACCTAAGTAAAATGTACCCCTGCACTGCAATTTAAAAAAATTGCATACATTGTTAAAGTAGATGTAAATCCAACCACTATAATCTCATATAAGCTTTCACATGATAATATCTCTCAGAAAACCTATTTTTTTATGGCCAGCTTTCATGAAAATTACAGCTGTTGAGAACACTCTGTCCCATCTCCTGCCTGTAAATCACCCTGCCTCGTGCTCTTCAAGGAAACTAAAAGCTCCTGTGCTGATGCACTTGCCCAGGCATGTTCTACTGACGTCACTATTTTAAAGAAGACATGTTAAAAAACACATATGGCAGCCAGCAACAGTAAATATGCCCTTTGAAAAAACACATACAACCTGTTACCACTCTAGTGCATGTAGACAGGGACAGGCTATAAAGCGGTTGCGAGACATCATCAACATAATGTAACAAAGAATGAAAAAAAGGTAAAATTTACTTCCCACTCCCAAATTCTGTAAATACATAGCATTATGCTACCTACAGGAACTAACGTTTGCAATACTTACCTTTGCTTCAACATTTGATGTCTGTGGGGTCCCTTGCCAGTGCCATCTTTTCCCCAGCTTCTTCTGGGTGTTGGTCTTCAGTTATCTTGATTGGTCTGTATGGGATAACGTCACTCTTGTGCATATGCAGGAGTACAGTCATCACAGGACACATGCATTGTGATCAAATGCAAACTAAGCTGCTCATGTTTCTTTTGCAATAAAGAGCTTGCTTGCTCCCAGTTGTTTTTTATTTCAAACTTTAATTCCACCTTAAGAGATTAGCCAGTGCCTTCAACCCTACACTAATCTATCTCAGTGAACTTTATCAGCAGCAATTTCTTATGCTTTCCCTATCACCGCAAAAGCACATTGTCCAGATGGCGGATCAGAACCCACCCTTTCATAGACAGGGGCTAGCTTAATCAAATCCCCCTTATTGGCCATTCTAAGCCAGCTGACCTAAGTTCAAAGGACAGGAAGTGCATTAAGGTTAGTTACCTTAGTGGCGAAATCCAGCATTAGTCTGGGGGATCCGTAAACAGGTAGGGTTTGCCTCAAATCCATAATAAACCCTTATCCCTACTTGTTTCCTCTTATATTCTTTTAGTTTCCTAGTTCCTTTATTGCTATAAATAAATGCATTTTTGTTATTCTGCCAGATGTAAATTACATCTAACCATATGTTTGAGCCCAATAATGCAGAGAGCCAGATGTCAGCAATCCATAGCCACTAATCAAAATTTATTTTCATTGAGATGACTTGAGTTAAACTGAAATCGAATTGGTTGATGTGGGATATTGCACTATGCACATCCTCGTATGTCATATTTTATCTCTTTTGCACTTCTTTACATATTATTTCACTTTCTTGTTATAAGACTGTCTGTTTTATGAGCATCTGTAGATTTAATCTGTAGTCTCCAGATGCTTGTAAGTAGTTTATTTTTTTTGTGGAAATTCCTGGATTATTTAACTGTAAATCAGTTTATGAGACATTGCAGAAAGTGTGTGCATATGTTGGCTCATCTGTCTTCAAGAAGAGGGATAGCTGAGTATTACATAGGATTTAAAGGCAAACTCAAACATTAATTTTGTTTTTAAAAAATGTTGTAAAAACAGATTTTTGTTGACCATTTGTAATTTACCTACTATTTAATCAGGAACTAAAAAAAGAAATGCACACATTTTTTAAAGTGTTTTAGATCAAAGTGTAAAAGAGATGAGCTTGATACAAATAAGCATATCAATATGTTTTAAAGCCTAAGTTTACCTAAAAAAAAAAAAGAAGAAAAATACTAAATCAGCATAAAGGGTTATATAACTGAGGAGCTGCCACAGACACACATCAAGAGTCCCTGACTATACCTGACCTATTTGCCCCCATCCTTCATTCATAGAAGTCATACTACAGCTTCTATGAATGAAAAAGATCCATAAATGGAGGATGGGCAGATGATTAAAATGTCCACCCCCTTCAATCATAGACTGTGTTCGATTCATAGAAGCTGCAATACCATCTCCTGTGAATGGAGGATCTGGGTTGAAAAGGGTGGGAGAAGGCTGATTATTACTGAACTAGAACACAGAAGCACAACAGACACATCACACTGGGGGTAAGTAATATCCCTTGTACTTATTTTGTATTTTTCTTTTAGGTAAACATAGTCTTTGATCTTTTAAAAACCCTGTTCTTTTGTATAATTTGTAATTATATACTGTATGTACCTGATTAAGCAATATTCATAACTTGTGGAGGCTCTGCTTCCTACTTTCCAAGCTATCGCAAAGCCTCCTGGACTGGAGATGCTCCTCTAATGCAGGAATATTCTGGGGAACAAACGAGTCAGGCAACATGGAAGGTTGGAAACCATAATTTGCCATAAACGGGAAAAATCGGGAAGCAGAATTCAAGGCACTGTTGTCAGCAAACTCTACCCACGGTAATAGGTCTGACCAGTTGTTATGATGGTCAGAAATATAGCAACGTAGGAATTGCTCCAAGGACTGATTGGCTCGTTCTGCGGCCCCATTAGACTGCGGGTGATATGCAGAGAAATCAAGCTGAAATCGCAAATGTGCACAAAGGGCTCGCCAGAACCGGCACACAAACTGACTACCCCTGTCCAAGACAATCACCTTGGGTAGCCCACGTAAGCGAAAGATCTCTCGAGCAAAAATGGAAGCCAGTTCCTTAGAAGTGGGCAAATTCTTAAGTGGAATACAATGACACATCTTTGAGAACCGGTCGCCCACCATAAGGATAACTGTGTTGCCCTAGGAGTTGGGTAACTCCACAATGAAATCCATAGACAGGTGGGTCCAGAACCTCTCCCATTGGGTATGGGTTGTAGGAGGCCCACTGGAAGGTGTCGCGGAGTCTTACTCTGAGCACACATGGAACAGGCATCTACGACACAGTAACATCAGCATGTAGACTAAGCCACCAGAATTGTTGGGAAATGGCCCAAAAGAGTTGATTCTTCCCAAGGTGGCCAGCAGCCTTGGGGGAATGGTAAGTCCGGAGCACGGCAGTACGGAGACTCTCTGGGACAAAGCAGCAGTCACAAGGTTTCTCAGGAGGAGCATGGACCTGAGCAGCAAGAATTTTGTCACCCAAAGGAGAAGTGAGACTGGTGCGAACCATAGCCAGAATATGATCAGGAGGAATCACAGGAACCGACTCCAACTTGTGGAGGAAAATTGTCGTGATAAGGCGTCAGCCCTTACATTCTTAGTACCGGGTAAGAATGAGACAATGTAATTGAAACTTGACAAGAAAAGAGCCCATCGCGCCCTTCTGGGAGAGCGGCGTTTAGCCTCAGACAAGAATGTGAGATTCTTATGGTAGGTAAGAATGAGATCCGGCACAGTGGTACCTTCGAGAAAATGTCTCCATTCTTTCAGGGCCAAAATGATCACCAACAGCTCTCTGTCACCAATCTTGTAATTGCACTCCGCAGGTGACAATTTCTTGGAAAAGTAGCTACAAGGATGCAAGCGCACTCAGAGGTAGGACGTTGAAACAGAAGGGCACCAACACCAGTCTCAGAAGCATCAACCTCAAGGATAAAAGGTAACGTAGGATCAGGATGTGCCAACACAGGAGCAGAAATTAAGGCAGCTTTAAGACTTTCAAAGACCTTAATGGACTCCGGAGACCAACTCCGTAAAGTTACCGTTACCTTTCTGGTCATATCAGTCAAGGACTTGACCAGAGACGAGAAGTTAGGAATAAACTTCCGATAATAGTTGGCAAAGCCCAGAAAATGCTGCAGATGACGTAAACCCACGGGTCAGGGCCACTGTAGAACTGCCATAGAAGTAGATATGGCGCTGTTCCTTAACCTGATGGATTCAGGTGTGTGCTACTCCCTTATTGGGAGGACGGTATTAAGTGGAAAAAAATATATATATTGCCTATTCAGTGAGTGTCTTCAAGTACTGTACAGTGCAGTTGTGCATAAAGGTCCTAAAAGTGCATAAGTCAAATTGGCTACCTGACTTAATAAAGTGCAGTATGTGCTCTAACTTGATCCATAAAAATATCTATATATATATCCATAAAAATGTGTAATAAAGTACAATATTCATATGATCAATAACACAAATCAATGATACAAAAAAATAAAGTGCTGATGTGAACAGATAAACTTGTACATATATACAATAAGGTGCGTTCAGTGCCGGTGAAAAAAATTCCCCTGGGTTCTGGTGGATATCCCAATGGATAAACCTTCAGTGCGTGCCTTAATCCGTGCTCTAATAGTGATTGCACTCACCAGATCTTTCACCCCCTCTTGGGGTCTCCCACATCCACAGTATATGCCACTGTGTAGCACCGCGGGATAACACAGGGTAACTCCGTCCTTAGTGTGGGTTATGAGGGGATTCCATAATGAAAGAGAAAGAGGGCGCCCACATAGCGTGATACTGTATGAAAATGTGTTTATTGGTGTAAAAACGTTTAAAAGTACTCACATTCGGTGAAAAGGTAAAAAGCCTATACTGCTGACACAAGCCTCTAGAACAGGAAGTGATGCAAGGACGTATGTAGACTCCTCCCTACGCGTTTCATCACTCTGACATCATCTGGAACGTGCATAGTGCCTGCTACACTTCCTATTTATACTAATTTGATGTTTTGCATAAAGTATTAGTGATTGGCTGCCATTTTGCGGGTGATATTACAGACCGGAGTTCCGTCGGCCATTTTGGGTGTGATTTTGCAGACTGAAGCCCATAGATAGCCTATATAGTATGAAGGGCTTGATGTAATATAACGGGCTGCATAGTTAATTATAAGTAACTCTGATTCATAATAAGTCTAATCCAATTTTGGAAGGAGATGTGAAATGGATTCCGAACGGCCGGCGGTGCCCATTTTGCAGGCCGTCCAGAGCTCCAGCGGCCATTTTGTGTGTGACAATTGGGACCAAAGTCCGTGGACTAGGAAATGACCCGGCGGCCATTTTGTGTGTGGTTTTGAAGACCGGAGACTCCATAGCCTTATCCTCCAAAACCGACAAAGGGTAAACCCATAATGGCCTGTTCTGGTATTAAATGCAGTTTTCCACTCGTCGCCCTCCTTAATTCTCACGAGATTGTATGCTCCTCTCAAATCAAGCTTCATGAAAACCGTTGCTCCCTTGAAGCGGTCAAATAATTCCATAACCAACAAAATCGGATAGGCATTCTTAATCGTGAAATGATTGAGACCCCTATAAAAGCCTGGAGAAAGTGCGTCTGCAACATACTCCTCCATAGCCTTATCCTCCAAAACTGACAAAGGGTAAACTCGGTCACGAGAGGGTATGGCACCAGGTTGAGGATCAATTGTGCAATCATACAGCTGGTGTGGAGGCAAACTACCACTCGACCTTTGTCAAATCGCGGTACTCCTTCGGCAGGGAGGAGAGTGAAGAGGTGCACAGGACCTTGGCTACCTTCTGGAAGCAGGTCTCACTGCATTGTGGTGACCAGGAGAGAACCTCAGCACGGAGCCAATCAAAAGAGGAGTTGTGCCTCTGTAACCAAGGATAACCAATAACCAGCGGAAACTTAGGTGAGGAAATAACTTGGAATTGGATTATCTCATGGTGAAGAGCCCCTTTGGCCATGAACAATGGAGCCATCTCATGAGTCACATGGGCAGGCTGTAGAGGTCTGCCATCAAGAGCCTCAATGGCAAGTGGAGTGTCTTGCAGCTGCAGTGGAATTGAGTGCTTCGATACAAAAGCAGCATCAATGAACAGGCCTGCAGCCCCAGAGTTGATTAGAGCCTGTATCTCGACAGACGACTCAGCCCAATAAAGGGTGACCGAAACCAGGGGCCAGAAGGATAACTGGGGATGAAACGATGCCACCTAAGGTCTGTCCGTGACAGGACCTCAAGGTTCAGGCATTTCCTGGACGGGTAGGACAAGACTTCAAAAAGTGACCTGCCTGGTCATAATAAAGGCACAATCTCTCCCTCCTCCTAAATGCTCTCTCATCAGCAGAGAGATGCGTGAAACCCAAGTACAAGGGTTCACCTTCATTGACCGACTCGGTACCAGGAGGCATGGGAGGTGAGGGAGGCACGGGTGGGACTGCAAAGCTCGGAGACAAATGTACAGGAGGCTTCCGCAAGCGCTCCTTAAAAGAGAGTCTTTCTCTAAGTCTGGAGTCAATGAGGATGGCAAACATGATCAACTTCTCCAGCTCAGTGAGTATATCTCGGGCTGCTATCTCATTCTTGGTGGTATCCAAGAGACAATGAGAAAAGGCAGCCACGAGGACCTCATTGTTCCACGCAACCTCTGCTGCCAGAGCACGGAATTCAATGGTGTAGTCGGCAACAGTTCTTGTACTCTGTTCGATAGACATGAGGCACTTGGTAACAGAAGCGGAGTGTGTGGGAATATCAAATACTCTTTTAAACTAAGCCACAAACTCAGGGTAGCTCAAGACAACAGGTTTTTGCGTCTTCCATTGAGGGTTTGCCCAGGCCAAGGCTCTCTCAGAAAGTAAAGATATCACGAAACCTACTTTGCTTCTGTCCGTGGGAAATGCCTGGGGCAGCATCTCAAAGTATATCTCAACCTGGTTAAGAAACCCTCTGCATTGGACTGGATCGCTCCCAAATCGCTGGGGAATCGGAGCGGAACCAGACATACCTCTTATAGAGGTTGTACTCCAGGCGGGTGCCTGCACAGAGACTGGAGCAGCAGCAGGGTCGGCCTGCAACATAGGTTGTACCGGGGCAGCCACAGTGGGAGATTCCAGGTGAGTGATTTAGGAGCGGTTGTAATGCCATGGCAAACTGATCCATTCGGTGATCCAGTTCACCCAATCTGGAAAAAATATTACCAAACAAGTGGATTGACTGCATCTTCTGAATTCATGGCCTTCGCCTACTGTCAGAAACCATGAAATCAGACCGAGACAAAAGTACAGTTAAATCACACTCATTTAATAGTAAAAAGAACAAACGTAGTCAAAACATAGCCAAAGTTCAGTAACCGGTTCGGATAATCAGCCAAGCCAGAAGTCAGGGATCAATGTAGTATAACAGGAAGCAGGATCTGGAGCCAGAAGAGATGTCAGCAAAGCAAGTCTTGAACACGATTGCAGGAGATTTTCTGTGATGTTGACCAAGACGAAGGCAGAGAACCTCTGGACTGGACAGCTTAAGTAGGCAGGACTGACGAGCAGGATATCATCAACAGCTGAGGAACTGTGGAGAGATAGGAGCTGGCAATTAGCCGACAGCTGAGCGGCCAGCTCAGAGAAGGAAGGGCTGAGCCCAGCCCTGACAGTAACTTACAAATTACATTTACCATCCTCAAACTGCTTAAAACTAATTTTCAGGGAACCAGCTAAATATGTGGTTGAGATACATACAGTTGTGCTCATAAGTTAACATACCCTGGCAGAATTTATGATTTCTTGGCCATTTATCAGAGAATATGAATGAAAACACAAAAACTTTTCTTTCACTCATGGTTAGTGTTTGGCTGAAGCCATTTATTATCAATCAACTGTATTTACTCTTTTTAAATCATAATGTTAACAGAAACTACCCAAATGACCCTGCCTGACCATCATAGGCCTTGTTGACTCCTCTCCAAATGTAGCGTTTATGGTTGTGGCCAAAAAGCTAAATTTTGGTCTTATCACTCCAAATTACTTTGTGCCAGAAGGTTTGAGGCTTGTCTCTGTGCTTTTTGGCGTATTGTAAGTAGGATACTTTGTGGAATTTGCGTAGTAATGGCTTTCTTCTGGCGACTCGACCATGCAGCCCATCTTTTTTCAAGTGCCTCCTTATTGTGCATCTTGAAACAGCCACACCACATGTTTTCAGAGAGTCCTGTATTTTGCCTGAAGTTATTTGTGGGTTTTTCTTTGCATCCCGAACAATTGTGGCTGAAATTTTAGTTGGTCTACCTAACCGTGGCTTGGTTTCAACAGAACCCCTCATTTTCCACTTCTTTATTAGAGTTTAAACGCTGTTGATTGGCATTCTCAATTCCTTGGATATCTTTTTATATCCCTTTCCTGTTTTATACATTTCAACTACCTTTTCCCGCAGATCCTTTGACAATTCTTTTGCTTTCCCCATGACTCAGAATCCAGAAACAGTGCAGCACTGGATGAAAGATGCAAGGGTCTGTCAGGAGTCCAGAAACTCATTGACTTTTTATGCACACAAACTAATTACAAGCAAACAGATCACAGGTGAGGATGGTTACCTTTAATAGCCATTCAAACCCATTTGTGTCAACTTGTGTGCATGTTATCATGCCAAAATCACCAGGGTATGTAAACTTTTGTTCAGGGTCATTTGATTAGTTTCTGTTGTCATTATGATTAAAATGAACACAGTTGATTGATAATAAATGACTTTGGCCAAACACTAACCATGAGACCATGAGTTTTTGTGTTATCATTCATATTCTCTGAAAGATGGCCAAGAAATCATACATTCTGCCACGGTATGTAAACTTATGAGCACATCTGTATACCTACCAAGGAATCTATAGTTCAAGACGACCAATCCTGTGATTTATACACATTTCCCACACTACACAGCCAGACAAGGTAACACATGCATTTCCAGATTTACCAATTCATCTTTCTGGTTCAGTGGTTCATCTTTCTATGTCACCTCTCCACTGTGAATTAGTATCACCATCTCTGTCCGATGAGCAGGAAGCTGACCCAATAAACAGTAAAACTAAACCTGACTAGCAGAGATGTGTGTATCTCAAGAATGTCTTGCCAGGGTTAAAAAAATGTTGACAGGTAAAGCAGTAAACAGGTAACACTGTAAACATATATCATCTGTGACACTTTAACTCTCCTCCCTGGTGTTCATATCTGAAATGTCCACAAAATATAATCCTATAATAATTTTAATGTCAGACCCATAGTGGGAAAAAGTAAAGGTTTGTTTCCATTTGTAGATTCTTTCTCATCTCAGCTTATCACAGGTAAATAGGTCTGATCCAGGAAAAAAGCTCAGTTCCAATGTTGGGAAGGGAGCGTCCTGTTCTGCACCATGTAAGCTGTGCTTTAAGTCATTGTAATTTATAATAATAATCACCTGCAGCTCCACACAATCAGAGTGCAACAATTGGTCACATATCCATATAAAGTGCAAAAATTAACATAAATATAAATACATTAGTCTTAAAGTGCAGTGTAATATCACAATAAAAATAAAGTATACATGTATAAAAGTGCATAAAGTCATGTATAGCCAAAAAAACATATGTATTATAATTCCTCCACCAACGAAATTAGCACTCACCAGAAACTGTGCTACAAAATGTGTAGCAAGCTTAGCATGCAATTATGAGTGTCATCCCGGGTAGCCTATGCATCCATCTATAGTGCTCTGTTTCCTAGTTCCCCCAAAACTAATCCCAGCTGCAGCACATAAAGCTCTCTTCTGAGTCAGCAAAGATGGCAATAGTGTAGAATTTATTGCACCACGAGAATCACATACATAACCTGCCAAACAAACAGACCAATGTGTCAATACAAAAACCCTTTAAACTCACAAAGAAAGCCGCTGCTGACTGATATTATGCAGCGGTGTGACGTCAGCACTAAAGTCTCTGCTCCAGAGGACGAGGAGTTGAGCAGCCTGGGACCAATAAAAGAACCACCAGCTCTGCACCACAATATCCCTAACAAGGCCTCCAATCTAAGGGGAACAAATCTTGACTTCTACCTTTCTAGCACTACCACACATCTACTGCAAGATATGAGAAGAGAAGCACTGGTTGTACAAGCTTAAAATGTAGGTAAAACACTGTAGGCAGGAGAATACTCTTAATGAAAGAAGTTTGTGTAAATATGCACTGCACTGGATATTTTGGTCAAGACGGTGTCATGAATTCATTGTAACAGTATAAGTGGATGAGACATGGTCATTTTTATTTGTGTTGTTGGCACTTAGACACTAAAAAGGCTGTGATAATGGTGCTGAACTGTGCACACTTTGGACAGCAATGCTTTAAAACAATTTGCTATTTTTGTTTGAGTTTATTACCTTTCTTCACAAAAGGAGAGCAAACACTTGTAGTAAATGACACTAGCATTATTATACTTCCCATATCCAGAAATAAGTTTAGACTTTCTTCAAAGTAACAGTGCATGGGTTACAGTTAATGGTATCAAATAGAATAATTATCAATTAGAATAATTGTTTTAAACATGGTAAAGGTAACATGTTTGTGCAGGTGCCTGGAAATGTAGAAGCTAAAGGACAGGTACAGGTTACCTGCAAGGTGACCAAGGCAGCCTAGAGTAGAGGTCGACCGATATATCGGCCGGCCGATATATCGGCCGATATTTGGCTTTTTTTACTTAATCGGCATCGGCCGATTGTGCTGATAAAAAAAGCCGATTATAACTTCAGCGGGACTTGCAAATGACTTCTGTAATAGAAGTCAATTGCAAGCTGTTTGAAGTTTGTTTTCTCTCCTCCTCCTCTGGGCAGCCTGCCAAATCTGATAAGAAGATACATTTGTATCTCTTCGGGTTCTTTTTATCAATAGACTGAACTCCGTGGAGAAGTTCTCAGTTTAACCATTTAAAGACTAAATCTTTTTTGACATTTGTTGCTTACAAGTAAAAATCCTGTATTTTCTGCTAGAAAATCACTTAGAACCCCCAAACATTATATATATTTTTTTTAGCAGAGACCCTAGGGAATAAAATAGCGGTTGTTGCAATATTTTATGTCACACGGTATTTGCGCAGCGGTCTTTCAAACGCAATTTTTTTTTAAAAAATACACTAATTAAAAAAAAATAAATAAATAAAACAGTAAAGTTAGCCCATTTTTTTTTTTTCGTCCAAAAGTTTTGATTACCTGTTTTTGTGTATTTAATATTTAAGATATAGTTTTTTTTTAATCTAAATTCTACATACAAGTGAACTGATTGGAGGTTTGTTTTGTTCAATAAATGTTTAAATGTAAAAAATTTTCTGTATCACTTATTACTTAAGGCTGCTTTCACACTGGAGCGGGCATGCGTTGACGGTAAAACGCTGTTAGTTTTAGCGGCGCTTTACCGTCATTTTAGCGGCGCTATTCGGCTGTTAGCGGGGCGCTTATAACCCAGCTAGCGGCCGAGGAAGGGTTAAATGCGCCCCTGAAGTGCTGCTGCCAAAACGTTATGCAGGTGCTTCGGCAGCGGTGCGCATTCATTTTAATGGGCAGGAGTGGTGGAGCAGCGGTATACACCGCTCCAAAGATGCCGCTTGCAGGACTTTTTTTTTACATCCTGCCAGCGCATCGCCTCAGTGTGAAAGCACTCGGGATATCACACTGAGACTGGAGGGGAGCCGTTTTACTGGCACTTTACAGGTGCTATTTTTAGCCTAAAAAAATGCCCCAGTGTGAAAGGGGTCTAACTGTTAGATTTTATGAGATGAAGGGGGAAAAAGAAAAAAAAAAAAAAATCGGCCTAATATATCGGCCCAAAAAAATCGGCATCATATATCGGCCATCGGCCACCGCGATTTCTAAATATCGGCATCGGCATCGGCCAGAGAAAAACCCATATCGGTCGACCTCTAGCCTAGAGTATAGTAGGCCAGGAAGAACTGGAAGTTCAGTGCCCTCCAGAGGCTCCCTAATTTCTCTCTTGTCTACCAGCTCAGCTGTTGATTCAATACGCTGATAAAGACTTTACTAGAGCAACATCAACCAGGGTTCCCAGGGGTGCCTTGGCAAAATGGCTAACAATTTCCCCAAAATTGTAAACAAGCCAGCGAGCCAAGCCTGCCTTCTAGTTACACAAAGCCACAGGTTTTCATTGTGCACCATTACAGCTTTCTGGCTACTGACCTCCTAAGAACCAATGATGTCATCGGTTGATAAAGCGGAAGTTGGGCACCTGCAACATTGTTTACTTCTGCCATGCTCGTCTCCATCGGCACGGGGGTCACATGAGCTGAGTGAGGGAGAGAAACTGAATGAGAAGAGAAAAAATGGAATACTAGTCAGTACCAATGTGAAAAGATGTATTTGCATTGTAAAAATTAATCATCTCTAATTTTGGGTGTCCTACATGCGTGGATGATGCTGCGTTATGTAAAACTAATAGTTTATTATTTTACAATTTAGAATGGGGTGCCTTTTAAAGGGTGCCTTGACTGAAAAGAGGTTGCAAAACACTGTACTAGAGGGTGTGGCTTTGGTGCTAGGTCCGTCTGTGTTTCACTTATTGCAGCAGAGCCACACAGCTATTTCCTTCCCTTTTCTGCGCAACACCTCAGCTTTGGGATAAAGGAGACGTATGCATCCATGTAGTACTGCTATCCAGTCTTCTGCACTGAGAGATGGATGTGCTGTGTGTTAAATAGACTTCATTAAGGGGATTGTATAGGTTTAAATTTTTTTTTTAAATAACAAATATGTTATACTTACCTGTTCTGTGTAATGTTTTTGCATAGAGCAGCCCCGATCCCCCTCTTCTGGGGTCCCTCCCTGGCACCAGGGTTGCCAACTGTCAGTAAATTTACAAACAGTTTTTGTCCATGATGGACATTCATGGACAGATGCAAAAATTATAGATTTTGCAATCTGTTCGTAAAATTGACTGACAGTTCGCAACCCTGGCTGGGGCTCCTGGCTCCTCCCCCATGTCAAGTGCTCTCATAGCAAGCCGCTTGCTATGGGTACAGCCACGTGTGCTCATTTCCGAGCCCCAGTCTCTGTGTCCTCTTGGGGCCCCACCCCCGCTCTCTCATCAATAATTGACAGAAGCCAATGGGGAGTGAGAGAGCCTCTGCGCTTGTGCACATTGCTGGGGTAAGGTAGGGCTCAGGTGAGCATTCATGCAGAAGGTTTTTAATCTTAATGCATAGAATGTATTAAGTTTTTTAAAAAAGTTCTGCCTTTAGAACCACTTCAAGTAGCCATAGGCTGTATATCACTGTCTTATTCACTTGTTTTAAAGTACATGCCTAAAGCCCTGTACTGAAAACAGCTGATTAAAATGTTAGTGTCTTGTACATATAATAAGTTGTGAATGTCTTCTTCGCTTGTCAGACTGTAACTGATACCAGCCATCTGATTAATACACACTGACCATTAATTAATCCAGAAAAAAGCTTCTCCTTGTTACTTACTTGCACTTCTTTCCCCACAAATCTGATAATGTCTCAGTAATAGGATGAGGGTCAACATAACTGAGCTTAACGTAATTTTCTGTCTTTATCAAGTGTTGCTATGGTACTGACATACAGTATGTTACATGTAAATATTAGTCCTAGGCAGCATCTGTGCATGGCAGATGAAAATGCTACACTGTGAAAAGCAGGACATTAATGTGAGGTTACAGCTGAGTCACCAATATAAAACTTTTAGATACAGTATCTCACAAAAGTAAGTACACCCCTCACAAGTGCCAAAATATACCTATTATTATTTTCCATGACATTCCTGTCAATAGAGTTTCATATTGGCTACTATTTTCCAAAGTTAAGTCAATTTCTTTGACATTCAGTATCTCACAAAAGTGAGTGGACCCCTCAAATTTTTGTAAATATTTTATTATATCTTTTCTTGTGACAACACTGAAGAAATTACACTTTGCTACAATGTAAGGTAGTGAGTGTACAGCTTGTATAACAGTGTAAATTTGCTGTCCCCTCAAAATAACTCAACACACAGCCATTAATGTCTAAACCGCTGGCAATAAAAGTGAGTACACCCCTAAGTAAGAATGTCCAAATTGGACCCAATTAGCCATTTTCCCTTCCCGGTGTCATGTGACTCGTTAGTGTTACAAGGTCTCAGGTGTGAATGGGGAGCAGGTGTGTTAAATTTGGTGTTATCGCGCTCACTCTCTCATACTGGTAACTGGAAGTTCAACATGGCACCTTATGGCAAAGAACTCTCTGAGGATCTGAAAAAAAGAATTGTCACTCTGCAAAAAGATGACCTAGGCTATAAGAAGATTGCCAAGACCCTGAAACTGAGCTGCAGCACAGTGGCCAAAACCATACAGCGGTTTAATAGGAAAGGTTTCACTCAGAACAGGCCTCGCCATGGTCAACCAAAGAAGTTGAGTGCACATGCTCAGTTTCATATCCAGAGGTTGTCTTTGGGAAATAGACTGATGAGTGCTGCCAGCATTGCTGCAAAGGTTGAAGGGGTGGGGGGTCAGCCTGTCAGTGCTCATACGGCACATGTTGCATCAAATTGGTCTGCATGGCTGTCGTCCCAGAAGGAAGCCTCTTCTAAAGATGATGCATAAGAAAGCCTGCAAACAATTTGCTGAAGACAAGCAGACTAAGGACATGGATTACTGGAACCATGTCCTGTGGTCTGATGAGAGATAAACGTATTTGGTTCAGATGGTGTCAAGCGTGTGTGGCGGCAACCAGGTGAGGAGTACAAAGACAAGTGTGTCTTGCCTACAGTCAAGCATGGTGGTGGGAGTGTCATGGTCTGGGGCTGCATGAGTGCTGCCGGCACTGGGGAGCTACAGTTTATTGAAGGAAACATGAATGCCAACATGTACTGTGACATACTGAAGCACAGCATGATCACCTCCCTTTGGAGACCAGGCCGCAGGGCAGTATTCCAATTTGATAACGATCCCAAACACACCTCCAAGACGACCACTGCCTTGCTAAAGAAGCTGGGGGTAAAGGTGATGGACTGGCCAAGCATGTCTCCAGACCTAAACCCTATTGAGCATCTGTGGGGTATCCTGAAACAGAAGATGGAGGAGCGCAAGGTCTCTAACATCCACCAGCTCCGTGATGTTGTCATGGAGGAGTGGAAGAGGACTCCAGTGGCAACCTGTGAAGCTCTGGTGAACTCCATGCCCAAGGGGGTAAAGGCAGTGCTGGAAAATAATGGTGGACACAAATTATTGACACTTTGGGCCCAATTTGGACATTTTCACTTAGGGTTGTACTCACTTTTGTTGCCAACGGTTTGGATACGCTGTACTCTCACTACTTTACATTGTAGCAAAGTGTCATTTTGTCAGAAATCAACGGCTAAAGAGACCAGACACGTAGCTACACCTAGAAACTGAGACTAAACAATGTATTTATCATTAAAGTGATATTTATTTATAGTGAACACACACCAATAAACATACACGAAAACATAAACCACTCCAGCAAACAAGAACAAAAATAGCTAACGAACCTAACTACTATCTATATACAATAGCTACAATATAAGGGACAAAGGTAACAGGAATGCAAGGAAGGGAAACATGACTGGGTACAAGAGCAGGGAGCAAGGCAGAGGGTTGCCGGATGGATCAGGATACAGGAAGGCTCAGGATAGGTATCAGGCACAATCTGGTAGCAAGGAGGTGATTAGACAAGATAGTGGTGCCCTGGGGGAAGGAAGGAGCAGTCTTAACCACTTCCGGAACGCCGATGTACATCCAAAGTTTGCCGGTGGATATCGTTGTTATGGCAGCAGCTAGCTGCCGTAACCCCGGTATCCTCGTTTTTGTGCGGCGGCCGGCTTTCTGATAAAAGTGATCCGTGCGGCGGATTCGCTGCGAGATCACTTTTATCGGTGGCGGGAGAGGGGCCCCCTACCGCCGCAATCTGGTGCCCTCCGTCGCTTACCGGAGCCGTCGTAAGCGGCGGAGGCGATCGCGTCCGTCTCCCTTCTGTGACTGGAGACAAGTGAGGCTAAGATGGCGCCCACTTGTCTCCATAAAACTGCTGGGCGGAAGCGACGTCAAAACGTTACTTCCACCCAAGCCTCTTAAAGGCATATTTTTTTCAATGTCATTTTGTTAAATGACTTTTTTTTTTTTTTTTAATTGCATTTTAGTGTAAATATGAGATCTGATGTTTACATTCCTTGTAATAGGAATAAAAGTGACACATTTTTTTTTTAAAACAGTGTAAAAATAAATAAAATAATGTAAAATAAATAATAAAAATACAATTATTTTTTTTTAAACCCCCCCCCGTCCCAGCAAACTCGCGCACAGAAGCGTACGTATACCCGAGTAGCGCCCGCATATGAAAACGGTGGTCAAACCACACATGTGGGGTATTGCCACGACCGGTAGCGTGAGAACAATAATTCTTGCCCTAGACTTCCTCTGTAACGCAAAACATGCAACCTGTAGAATTTTTTAAACGTAGCCTATGGAGATTTTTTAGGGTAAAAGTTTGACGCCATTCCATGAGCGGGCGCAATTTTGAAGTGTGATATGTTGGGTATCAATTTACTTGGCATAACATTATATTTCACAATATAAAAAAAATGGGCTAATTTTACTGTTGTCTTATTTTTTTATTCAAAAAAGTGAATTTTTTTCAAAAAAAGTGCGCTTATAAGACAGCTGCGCAAATACGGTGCAAAAAAAAGTATTGCAGTGACCGCCATTTTATTCTCTAGGGTGAAAAAAAAACATATATAATGTTTGGGGGTTCTAAGTAATTTTCTAGCAAAAAAACATGTAAACACCTAAAATCCAAAACGAGGCTGGTCCTTAAGTGGTTAAACAACCACCTGGTGGCTGATCAGAACCTGCTGGCTTCTGGGAGACACCTGCTGGTGGACACTAGAACTGCAGCCATCGGCCCAGTGAACGGCAGTGCCACTAGCAGGTGAACTCAATCCTGACACATTTCTTTAGTGTTGTCACAAGAAAAGAAATAATAAAATATTTACAAAAATTTGAGGGGTGTACTCACTTTTGTGAGATACTGAATGTCTAAGAACTTGGCTTAACTTTGGAAAATAGTAGCCAATATGAAACTCTATTGACATGAATGTTGTGGAAAATAATAATAGGTATATTTTGGCACTTTCCGATTCAGTGGTATCTCATATCTAAAGCAATAGAAGATTTCATCGAGAATGGAGGTTTAAAAGAGAAGTATGGGATTTAGAAAAAAACAAAACATTTATGCTCATCTAGGTGGATGGTGGATGCAGCATTGATTCGATGCTGCATCTGTCCATGATGATTCTGCACTGAGAACTGAACAATCAAAGACAGCTGATTGCTTAGTTCTCAGCATTCTGTGAGCAGAGAGTGGGTGACTGTCAGTCACCCGCTCTCTGCTCTGCCCCTGCAGTGCTCACTGGAGTGATGGGCTGTGGAGGGGGTGGGAGGTGCTGGCTCAGGATCTCAGCGGATCGCTGAGAGGCAGAGCCAACTGGTGGTCCATATGGTCAGGATCTTTTCAGGACCCTGGACTGGCTCTGTGACGTCAGCCAACAGCAGGCTTCAGCCCGTTGTTAGCTGAAAATGGATCACAGGAGTGCAGAGCGAACTGCAATCCTGTGATCCATAGGAGAAGTATAGCTAAAGTAGCTTTGGCTATACTGTACTTCTCTTTTGATTACAAAGAACATAAACATTATTTCCAGGTATCTTTTAATTAAAAATAAATATTTGTATATTTTCAGTAAATGTAATTTTTGTTACATACATAGTTACATAGTAGGTGAGGTTGAAAAAAGACACAAGTCCATCAAGTCCAACCTATGTGTGTGATTATATGTCAGTATTACATTGTATATCCCTGTATGTTGCGGTCGTTCAGGTGCTTATCTGATAGTTTCTTGAAACTATCTTGAAACTATCTATTACTACCACGAGTCTTGTTAAACTCCCTTCTGCGAAAAAGTTTTATCTCTTTTGTGGGGTCACCAGTATGGTATTTGTATATTGAAATCATATCCCCTCTCAAGCCTCTCTTCTCCAGAGAGAATAAGTTCAGTGCTTGCAATCTTTCCTCATAACTAATATTCTCCAGACCCTTTATTAGCTTTGTTGCCCTTCTTTGTACTCGCTCCATTTCCAGTACATCCTTCCTGAGGACTGGTGCCAGAACTGGACAGCATACTCTAGGTGCAGCCGGACCAGAGTCTTGTAGAGCGGGAGAATTATCGTTTTATCTCTGGAATGAATCCCCTTTTTAATGGATGCCAATATTCTGTTTGCTTTGTTAGCAGCAGCTTGGTCTGGCAATTACTTGACTAAGTTCCCTAAGTAACCTCGGGTGCAAGCCATCTGGTCCTGGTGATTTATTAATGTTGAGTTTCCCAAGTCTAATTTTAATTCTGTCCTCTAACTATGGGGGTGCTTCCTGTGATGTGTCATGAGGATAAACACTGCAGTTTTTGTTACTGAAGCCCCCCGATTCCCTTGTGAAGACTGAGGAGAAGAATAAATTCAATACCTTCGCCATCTCCCCATCCTTTGTAACCAGATGTCCTTCCTCATTCTTTATGGGGCCAATATGGTCTGTCCTCCCTTTTTTACTGTTTACATACTTAAAGAATTTCTTGGGATTTTTTTTGCTCTCCTCTGCTATGTGTCTTTCATGTTCTATCTTAGCCATCCTCATTGCACCCTTACATTTCTTGTTGCGTTCTTTATAATGTCTGAATGCTTATAATGATCCCTCAACCTTGTATTTTTTGAAGGCCTTCTCCTTTGCTTTTATATGCATTTTTACATTGGAGCCATCCAGGACTTTTGTTCGCTCTTTTAAATTTATTACCCAATGGGATGCACTGGCTAATGCCCTTATTTAATATGCTCTTAAAGCAAACCCATCTCTCCTCCGTGTTCTTTGTTCCTAAGATTTTATGCCAATTTATGCCTTCTAGCAAGGTTCGTAGTTTAGTTAAGGTGGCTCCTTTGAAATTCAGTGTCTTTGTATTCCCCTTATGTTTCCTATTTGTGTGATTTATACTGAAACTAATTGACCTGTGATCGCTGTTACCTAAATTGCCCCTTATTTACACATCCGTGATCAGGTCTGTATTGTTGGTAATCAGTAGATCCAGTAACGCTTTATTTCTAGTTGGTGCATCTACCATCTGACACATAAAATTGTCCTGCAAGACATTTAGGAACTGGCGAGCCTTAGATGAATGCGCGGTTCCCTCCACCCAGTCTGGATAGTTAAAATCCCCCATTATGATAACACTTCCCATCCTTGCTGCTAATCCAAATTGTGATAGGAGATCTGTCTCCCCTTCCTCCCTCAGGTTAGGGGGCATAAAGCATACTCCCAGTATTATTTTCCCCTTAGCTTCATCCCTTTGGAGCTCTAACCATAAGGATTCCACCTCCTCCCTAGCTCCCTTAGTGATGTCATCTCTCACATTCACATTTTGTGTTATTGTAGCAATTATTGCAACATGCTTTTTGATATGATATGTTTATTTTAAAAGGCAGATGTATTATACATTTCATGTTTTCACATTCCATGTGTAGATTGGTACACTATACACTCCATCTTAGAGAGTCCGATATCTTATACAGTACATTAAGCACTGAAAAAAATATAAAAAGATTCCGCGCCAAAATGTGTTGATAAATTTAGATTAAGTGTAATTATAGCAGCTACACCCTAACTGGATGAAGAGATCATCAGTGCATAAGTGGAAAAAGAAAAGGTGGGGAGCACTGGATATATGTAAAAAATTAGTGTAACCAAGTACTAAACACAAATAATAAAAAAATGATTGTATATAGTTCACAATACACCAGCCTACCTAAGTGAATCAAAATGGATAAGTATAAATCCTAAAACTACAACCATTGAAGGTAATAGTGCAAAGTGATTGCTAAACAACCATAACACAATGAGTGATTCCGATATTGATAAATAAGATAAACATAATAAAATAAACCAAAAATACAGCAAGTGATTAATAAATGAAAACATAAAAGTCCATCAGTGAATAAACAAATAGTTGAAGTGAAATCCTTGTCTGGATCTTGACATCAAAGCATGGACAGCAGAATCCCTTCACCATCACTGAAAACCATCCAAACAAAAGTGCTCATAGAACGGGTGTCAGCTTACCAGATGGAGTTGACCAATTTAATGAAAAAAAGGTCAAATAGGCTTTAGCAAGATAATGCTTGCTACAATGGAGAGAGGTGGACCGGACTCCTATCCTCACATCACAGGGTCTCACGTAAGGGATATAAAAAAGATGGAGAGGAACCGAACATAGTATAACACTGTTTATTGTAAAATTAGAAATAAAAACAAACATAGCCAAAGGGCTACTCACATAAAAAGTGCCATCGCCCGGCAATGAGGCTGGAAAGCGTATCTTTGTCAATGGGTAACCTGCTCCGAAAAAGTTCCCAGCAGATCGCGGCAGCGGCGTGCGTTCCACCCACAACAGACAGACAACCACAGGAAGCCGGATGTGATGTAATTGCGTGACCAAGTACCGCCTCTTGAGTGGTTGTAGTTTTAGGATTTATACTTATCCATTTTGATTCACTTAGGTAGGCTGGTGTATTGTGAACTATATACAAGAATTGTTTTATTATTTGTGTTTAGTACTTGGTTACACTCATTTTTTACATATATCCAGTACATTAAGCATCCCTGCTAAAGGAATGTTTTAGGAAAATCAATAAAAATATGATTGTACAAGATGAGCCCACAGGAGAGTGTGCTGTTTTGTAATCTAAATGTCATCTTAGCCAACTCAAGAAGAAAACCCTAATTTATTGACTCCAACCACACTTGTTAGTGTACAGTACTACAAAAATCCAAGATTATATAAAAAGTATACCAAAGTTATTGCACACATATATTATAAAAACCCTGGCAAAAGACACTTACATTTTAAGGCTTCACATACCCTGCTCTCTTATATGTTAACATAAAGTCTTTTTGTTTTGTGCAATTTTTTATATGTTCTTGGCTTTTTGTAGTATTGTACAATGTGCTTGTTGTGTCCAAAAATTAGAGATTTCTTTTGGGTTGGTTTAGGATATTGAGTATCTAGGACTTAATCACTAATTGCCTTTAGTTTATACTAGGATCTTGAGCCAGTCTCCTTGTTTTTGGTCTCTATATATAATCTTAGCTATCAATAGCTGGATAATTAAAGGAGGTGCTTCAGGATTTGAGCACCACTTGTGACGACGGAGACTTTTGTGCACTCCTGAGAGACAGCTATGAGCTCCCCTGGTGGTTGAAAGCATACATTACACATGGAAATTTTCCATCTTGGTGTATGGAGAAGAGAGAAAAAAAAAGTATTGTATATTCGATGGGAATCATGGCGAGCCCAGTCATTTGGAGACTCCTTGATGATCAACAGAAATATCTTAGTCATCCTTGGGGAAATAAGTGTCCATCTTATGCTATCTTTAGGGCAATATCATACAAAAGCTATTCATTTTATGAATGTTGTCCTGAAAGACATAAGAATCTTATCCTAGAAATTACAGCATTTGCAACATGATGAAAGACTTTCTTTTTGATTTCCACTCTGAGATGGTGTAGAGATTATTATCCTAGTTTAGGCTTTTAACAGGTTCGCTTTAGAAATTGATCAACAAACCTATACTACAAACAATTCATAACTCATTATGGGTTGCAAGCTCTTTGCATGCTATGTGCACAAATATATAATAATAGTTACACTTAAACTGAATATGTGATTGTTTACATATGCACAAAATAATGATATTGGCGACAATGATGTCAAATTTATTTTCTAAAAAGTGTAGGAATTTCTGTGTGTTAATACTACTGGCAGCAGTGGGGTTAATGTATATGGAACCATTTATGTAACCATTGTAGAAATCTTAAAATACGCCACTTTGGGTTCTAAAGAGCTGCTGATAACTCATTTGTCTACTCCCCATTGCTGTGTAGTCAATGATAGCTTAATGATAGTGGGACGGAGAAAGTCAGTAATTTAAAGCAACTGAGAACAACGTCTTTGCTGTGTATGCAATTGTTTCTGCTTATATGGAGAATATAGAGATGTAAAGTAATTTTACACAAAAAAAGGAAGTATATGTGTATGTGCGTGTGTAAATACATACACAGATCAGCATAAAAATGGAGACTAGCTTTACTAAAATGTATGTTCAAGGGCACGTTCACACCACTATCCCTGCATTTTCCCTGCAGTAATGCAAGTGTGGATGCATGTGTTGTATTCTATTTTTACATGCATTACAATATACTTTTTTAAATATGCTTTTTTTTAATTTTACAACCATAAAGCGAAATTGGGAGGAGGGGTCATCAGAGGAAGCAAACCTGTTATTTTTTTCGAAGGTGCTTTAAGTGCGTAGCATTGCATTCACATAGTCTTTTTCACTGCACTGTAATGCAAAACAATGCTGTGAACTACTCTAACTTGAAATCATTGTTTTGAACTGTCTATGCGGTGGGAATACATCGGTTGTGAATGGGCCCTAACCTAACTTCTTTTTAGTTTTGGATGGAGTGGGGAAGGATTAGAGCCTCTGTTGAGTTTTTATTGATGTTGTGTGTCCCCGCTAGGTAGATTCAGCCTTGTTATGTGTCCTTCTAACAACTGTCACCAAGACAGAATGTGGTGGTAAATTAAAAATATCAGCTTTGTCAGCAGAGGAAGAGGTGAGCGTCAATATTCCAATTGAAACAACTGTTTAACAGGGGCATTCCCTTTTCTTTGTAGTAATTTTCTCTAACTTCATGTTGGGTCTTCATGACAGGAATCAAAAGGAAATCTCTCCAGTGAGTCACAGGCAGCAAAAATTAAACTGCCATGAGTTTTAAAGTAGAATTGTAGGCAAAGCTTTTTTTTTTATTATTATTTTTGAATAGAGTAAAGAAAGGTTAATTATCCCTTTCAGGTTTTTTTTTTTGCTATCTGTATCCTATGGGGGAGATTTACCTTCACTTCCTGTCCCATAGCCAAAACAGGAAATGAGAGGAAATCCCTACAAATGAAGGGAATAACTTGAGAACCCTCAGGTCACCAGAAATAGTGTCCCCATTGGAAGATTTACCTTCTATTACTATTCTCGGGACAACCCAAATTTTGGGATTTTCTTATGCTTTCACTTTTAATGATAATGATACACAGGACAAATAGACAGGGTTAATCTTCCTAATAGGGGCACAGACAGCAAAAAAAGCGTAATTGGTGTTCCAATCCATCTCCACTCTGTCCAAAACTTTAAAAAAAATAGCCTTTAGTTATACTTTAACTCTTTTGTTATTTTAAAATGTTACATATACTGTAAATATTTGCTACATAAGCCATTTGAAGTTTTATTTTTATTAAAAATTACCATTCCATTTAAGCCTGCAGCCACTGTGATTTTCTAAAGTTCAAATGTCCCTTTCTTGTATAATGCAACCTTTGGACTTTCTGTTCACTGTATGTGTGCAGAACCTCCAAGAAACATTATTTAATGCCTATGTATTTTTTTACAGACTGTATTTATAAGTTTTTATTTTGGTTTTGTAGAACACTATCATGTTTCAATACATTATGCATTGTACAGATCTAGATTGATATATAAACAATGCATACAAGATAAATACCAAATATCCTTTGTTTACTGGTTAGAGGGGCAAGTGGTGCTGGAAACTGGATAGATGCTAGGCTCTGCTAGTTAGCTTGTGTTGCATTGTCATTGGTAGATGATTATATATCGTATTACTCATTATCTGGGCCCCGCTTCTGGGAATTTTTTTTGTAAGGATAGGCTGACTAATTTTTAAAGAATTCTGAGAAAAGGGAGGTTTTTTTTTGATGAGATACTTTCTAAGGCTTCTTCCACACTATATACTCTACATTGCAAGGACTATATACGTTGCAAGGATTATAGCAATAACATTTGCATATTGATACCGTCTTCCAAAAAAAAATAGCTGTGTGTTAATCTGAGATCCCATCTCTGCCATTGATTTAAATTAGTCTCTGCGATATATGGCGAAATTTTTGCTGGCACTTGCCACTTATGGGGGTGCTATAGCGGTTCCACCAGAATTCTGGGGGGTGGGTGGGTGGAGTGCTATAGGACATCAAAGCACCCAATGGCACATCTCTCCAGTGAGACACAGACAGCAAAAGTTAAACTGCTAGGAGTTTTAAAGTTGAACTATAGGCAAAACTTTTTAATTTTTTTTGGATAGAGTAAAGGAAGGTTATACATTTTTTTTTTTGCCATCTGTGTCCTATGGGGGAGATTTACCTTCACTTCCTGTCCCATAGCCAAAACAGGAAGTGAGAGGAAATCCCTGCAAATTAAGTGAATGACTTCAAGCCCCTCAGTTCACCAGAACTAGTGTCCCCATTGGAAGATTCCCCCTCTATAATTTTTCTCGGGCTAACCCAAGGTTTGGTATTCTCTTATGCTTTCACTTTCAATGGTAATGATAAACAGGACAAATAGGGTGAATCTTCCTAATGGGGGCACAGACAGCACCCATTGGCACTGTCATTGGCTGCAATAAATTACAATTTTGTTTTTGGGATAAGATATGCTTAGGGTCCATGCACACTAGGATTAAAAATCGCTGCTTCTACAGGAGTTTTGCGTTTTGCCTGTAGAAGCAACTCAATGTTATCCTATATGTCCATGCACATTAGGACGATTAGAGGCATATTTTAGGCTCAACGTCAAGAAGCAGAAAAAAAAAAAAACACTTCTACTTTGCATTTTTGAGAGCAGTTTTCTGGCATAAAAAAATGCTAAACGCCCCTAAACTCATGTGCAAAAACACTCTATATAAGCATTTTTTTTCTCCCAAAAGAACTGACTTTTTTAAGCCCTGTGTGCATGAACCCTTAAATTGTTCACAGTTCTTAAGGTGTATCTATGCCATGACAAATAATATTACAGATTTACAATTGGAGGTAATTGCTTGCCTACAGGGTCTGATCACCTGTAGTCCATTAATATATTTGTCTATCCTTGAATGAGACTTCTGTTATTTCTATAGCAATAAATATCACATGTCATACAGGCTTTAATCAGATAGAAATACTGACACAGAAATTAATTTGCTATGATGCACTGAGCCAGACTATTATTTGTACGTAGCTTGTATTCTGTAAAATGTGCTTTTTCAGAACAGGTTTTCAGGTTTTCAAAAGATTTTTTAAAAGATTCAATTTGAAAAGCTATTAAATGTGCTACACGCTGTAAGAGAGAAGCAACAAATGTCAAACAAGCAGTTCTTTGCTTGAGTGCATCGACTTTGTTACAAATCCAATACTCACTGCCTACACTTGCAACATTTGCTCAGAGTTTATCCTTACAACATTATGGAGAGGAAAGCTTTATTTTAGGTTATAACCCATATGGTGATATTGCAATCAAGATACAGCTTGGCTGTGTTACCCTTTGGGGCAACAGAATGTTTAATACTTGATATTGAAGGCCCAGATGTATGTGTGCCGGGTTGTTCTTCCTGTGCAGAATCTAAGCACAGTGCCCAATGATGTTGAATGCTGATACCTAGTGCTGGATGCAAACCTGTGCTTAGCAATTTTATGGCAAAATATATATTTACCTTTCCTTTGCTCTCTTGCTGCTCCACTGGAGCCAAAAACAATACCCAGTATTTCCAGGTATGGAGGAGCATGGGTGACACCCTTGTGAGTCTATAGTCCAGTGTAAGCTACAACTAAAGAAATGAAAAGCTTTCATGGGATTTTTTTTTCACTCCCTGAAGCTAAATGAGAGGCCAGTGAGTATGGAAGATATTCACGTGCTGCTGGGGAAGTCTCCATTAAGGTGAATCTGCTGCAGTTTACTGCATGTGAAAAGCAAAGATTCACTTTTAGGCCCCGTTCAATTTTAAGCCGCGCTTGCAATTTTTTTGGGCATGATTTTCACACCACATTTGGGGTGCAATTAACAATGCTTTAGCAGAATGTTTGCTGCAATTTTAGGACGATTTGGAAATGCATGCAGAATTCCACCAAACAGAGCTTAAAGGCAATATCCACACTCCGGTGATTGCTCTTAAAAAGTGTAATATTTATTGACAAGCCACAGTGACCAAATGCAAATGAGAACAGTTGACGTGTTTCAGCCTATAAGGCCTTAGTCATAACCACCACCCTTGTGACACCCTTGTGAGTCTATAGTCCAGTGTAAGCTACAACTAAAGAAATGAAAAGCTTTCATGGGATTTTTTTTTCACTCCCTGAAGCTAAATGAGAGCCCAGGGAGTATGGAAGATATTCATGTGCTGCTGGGGAAGTCTCCATTAAAGTGAATCTGCTGCAGTTTACTGCATGTGAAAAGCAAAGATTCACTTTTAGGCCCCGTTCAATTTTAAGCCAAGCTTGCAATTTTTTTGGGCATGATTTTCACACCACATTTGGGGTGCAATTAACAATTCTTTTGCAGAATGTTTGCTGCAATTTTAGGACGATTTGGAAATGCATGCATAATTCCACCAAACAGAGCTTAAAGGCAACATGCACACTGGATGTTTAGCCCCTGTGCGTTCGGTCCTGGCATTTGTATGTACCTGGGAGGCATGCTGTATTGAGCGCTACTTGGTTTTAGGGCTGTATGTGTTCTGGGATGCATCCTCAGAACGCAGTTTTTCTGCATTCTGGAAATATGTCCCTGAACGGATGCAGCCTAAACATGAGTATTGCTCGGTGCAGTTACAAACTGCAACATACTTCATTCAGCCTGTCATAGACTTTGCCAGGCTGCAGGTAGGGGGGCTGGGATTTGCACCTGTGAACAATATCTCCTGGATTGAATGCATCTCTTACTCACCTAACTCACATCTCCTGCTCATCTTTACCCCATTCACATTTTTAGTAGTATTTAACCCGCAGCGTTTTTTAGTTTACAACATTAAGCACAATATGATTGCAGAAAATGACAATGAGTAACAGTAAATAGATCTACCACCACAGAGTTCAGGAGTGCACTACGTACAGGATGCAGGTTCAGGAGTGCACTACGTACAGGATGCAGGGTTTAGGAGTGCACTACATACAGAGTGCAGCATTCAGGAGTGCACGACGTACAGAGTGCAGGGTTCAGGAGTGCACTATATACAGGGTTCAGGGGTGCTCTACGTACAGGGTGCATAGTTCAGGAGTAAGCAGTGTACTGAGTGCAGGGTTCAGGAATGTGCTATGTACAGAGCGCAGGTTTCAGGAGTGCGCTATGTACAGGGTGCAGGGTTCAGGGGTATACTACGTACAGAGTGCAGAGTTCAGGAATGTGTTATGTACAGAGTACCGGCTTCAGGAGTGCGCTATGTATACAGTGCAAGGTTCAGAAGCACGCTATGTACAGAGTGCAGAAGTAAGAACTGCATATCTCCCTGCCCACTTTACATCGAAAATGACTTTCTTTTCCCACCCAAATCGCCTCCCACCCTCAAAGCTCCATCCTTGACAGGAATAATAACCCCGTTATAGCACAAGCCCCCCTCATTCCCCCTCCCCATAGAAATCTTCCTCCCCTGCCAGCACCCCCTGCCCAATCCCCCTTGCTTTACACATGTCACCAGAAAAAGCCTTTTATTTCTCCTCTGCCAAAATCTCCCTTCCTAACACAGACCTCAGATATAGCGTGGCCCCATGCAGGGTGGGAGATCCTCCTCCCAGGCTCCTCCTCATGGTCTGTCAAAAGACACGTCAGAGCCAAGGAGGAGCCTAGGGGAAATTTCTCAGACTCTGTTAACCTAGTGTGACAGGAGGTAGCCAGCGGGGAGAGATGCTGTGAGTGCCAGCAATCGCAGAGGGGCAATGCCTGGAATCCTGACACTAGCGATGCTATTGGCACCCCCCCCCCCATACATTACATCAGCTGCACCTGGGAAGGGTTCAGCGCAGCCACCCAGACAGTTGCGGTGTCACTTCTAAGTATAGAAGCCGGGCTGTGTTTAGAAGTGACAGTAGTGAACAGAAAGCAAAGATCCATGTTCTGGCTGAAAAGAAAGCCCTGACAATATTGATCTATAATGCTACTCTCAGATTTCTCCCTCTCTATTTGTGATTTAGTGCTGTCTATTGTACATTTACTTGTGCTGGAGGAGGAGCAGCTACACTCATAATCGTTGAGGAGAGTTTATTATTGACATTATTTTCTTGTATTTGTGTGCAATGATGCGTTCATATTTATCATTTGACATTCAGAAATTTCTGCTGTATTCCAGTGTGGCTTTAAATAAGTAACAGTAATTCACATGGAACTGTACAATAATTGAACTAATTACTGTTTACTGAGTGTGGTGGTAGAGGATTTTTTTTTCTCTAGTGTCCCTATCTCCTCCTCTATTCAGCACACATCCTGATCTCCAGTGCCCCTGATCTCCTCCTCTATTCAACACACATCCTCATCTCCAGTGCCCCTGATCTCCTCCTCTATTCAGCACACATCCTCATCTCCAGTGCCCCTGATCTCCTCCTGTATTCAGCACACATCCTCATCTCCAGTGCCCCTGATCTCCTCCTCTATTCAGCACACATCCTCATCTTCAGTGCCCCTGATCTCCTCCTCTATTCAGCACACATCCTGATCTCCAGTGCCCCTGATCTCCTCCTCTATTCAGGACACATCCTGATCTCCAGTGCCCCTAATTTCCTCCTCTATTCAGCACACATCCTGATCTCCAGTGCCCCTAATTTCCTCCTCTATTCAGCACACATCCTGATCTCCAGTGCCCCTGATCTCCTCCTCTATTCAGCACACATCCTCATCTTCAGTGCCCCTGATCTCCTCCTCTATTCAGCACACATCCTCATCTCCAGTGCCCCTGATCTCCTCCTCTATTCAGCACACAACCTGATCTCCAGTGCCCCTGATCTCCTCCTCTATTCAGCACACATCCTGATCTCCAGTGCCCCTAATTTCCTCCTCTATTCAGCACACATCCTGATCTCCAGTGCCCCTGATCTCCTCCTCTATTCAGCACACATCCTGATCTCCAGTGCCCCTGATCTCCTCCTCTATTCAGCACACATCCTCATCTCCAGTGCCCCTGATCTCTCCTCTATTCAGCACACATCCTCATCTCCAGTGCCCCTGATCTCCTCCTCTATTCAGCACACATCCTGATCTCCAGTGCCCCTAATTTCCTCCTCTATTCAGCACACATCCTGATCTCCAGTGCCCCTGATCTCCTCCTCTATTCAGCACACATCCTCATCTCCAGTGCCCCTGATTTCCTCCTATATTCAGCACACATCCTGATCTCCAGTGCCCCTAATTTCCTCCTCTATTCAGCACACATCCTGATCTCCAGTGCCCCTGATTTCCTCCCCTATTCAGCACACATCCTGATCTCCAGTGCCCATGATTTCCTCCTCTATTCAGCACACATCCTGATCTCCAGTGCCCCTGATTTCCTCCTCTATTCAGCACACATCCTGATCTCCAGTGCCCCTGATTTCCTCCTCTATTCAGCACACATCCTGATCTCCAGTGCCCCTGATTTCCTCCTCTATTCAGCACACATCCTGATCTCCAGTGCCCCTAATTTCCTCCTCTATTCAGCACACATCCTGATCTCCAGTGCCCCTAATTTCCTCCTCTATTCAGCACACATCCTGATCTCCTCCTCTATTCAGCACACATCCTGATCTCCAGTGCCCCTGATCTCCTCCTCTATTCAGCACACATCCTGATCTCCAGTGCCCCTGATCTCCTCCTCTATTCAGCACACATCCTCATCTCCAGTGCCCCTGATCTCCTCCTCTATTCAGCACACATCCTCATCTCCAGTGCCCCTGATCTCCTCCTCTATTCAGCACACATCCTGATCTCCAGTGCCCCTGATCTCCTCCTCTATTCAGCACACATCCTCATCTCCAGTGCCCCTGATCTCCTCCTCTATTCAGCACACATCCTGATCTCCAGTGCCCCTGATTTCCTCCTATATCCAGCACACATCCTGATCTCCAGTGCCCCTAATTTCCTCCCCTATTCAGCACACATCCTGATCTCCAGTGCCCCTGATTTCCTCCTCTATTCAGCACACATCCTGATCTCCAGTGCCCCTGATTTCCTCCTATATCCAGCTCACATCCTGATCTCCAGTGCCCCTGATTTCCTCCCCTATTCAGCACACATCCTGATCTCCAGTGCCCCTGATTTCCTCCTCTATTCAGCACACATCCTGATCTCCAGTGCCCCTGATTTCCTCCTCTATTCAGCACACATCCTGATCTCCAGTGCCCCTGATTTCCTCCTCTATTCAGCACACATCCTGATCTCCAGTGCCCCTGATTTCCTCCTCTATTCAGCACACATCCTGATCTCCAGTGCCCCCGATTTCCTCCTCTATTCAATACACATCCTGATCTCCAGTGCCCTTGATTTCCTCCTCTATTCAGCACACATCCTCCGCTCCAGTGCCCCTGATTTCCAACTCTATTCAGCACACACCCTGATCTCCAGTGCCCCTGATTTCCAACTCTATTCAGCACACACCCTGATCTCCAGTACCCCTGATTTCCTCCTCTATTCAGCACACATCCTCCGCTCCAGTGCCCCTGATTTCCTCCTCTATTCAGCACACATCCTGATCTCCAGTGCCCCTGATTTCCTCCTCTATTCAGCACACATCCTGATCTCCAGTGCCCCTGATTTCCTCCTCTATTCAGCACACATCCTGATCTCCAGTGCCCCTGATCTCCTCCTCTATTCAGCACACATCCTGATCTCCAGTGTCTCTGATTTCCTCCTCTATTCAGCACACACCCTGATCTCCAGTGCCCTTGATTTCCTCCTCTATTCAGCACACATCCTCCGCTCCAGTGCCCCTGATTTCCAACTCTATTCAGCACACATCCTGATCTCCAGTGCCCCTGATTTCCTCCTCTATTCAGCACACATCCTCCGCTCCAGTGCCCCTGATTTCCTCCTCTATTCAGCACACATCCTGATCTCCAGTGCCCCTGATTTCCAACTCTATTCAGCACACATCCTGATCTCCAGTGCCCCTGATTTCCTCCTCTATTCAGCACACATCCTCCGCTCCAGTGCCCCTGATTTCCTCCTCTATTCAGCACACATCCTGATCTCCAGTGCCCCCGATTTCCTCCTCTATTCAGCACACATCCTGATCTCCAGTGCCCTTGATTTCCTCATCTATTCAGCACACATCTTCCGCTCCAGTGCCCCTGATTTCCAACTCTATTCAGCACACACCCTGATCTCCAGTGCCCCTGATTTCCAACTCTATTCAGCACACACCCTGATCTCCAGTATCCCTGATTTCCTCCTCTATTCAGCACACATCCTCCGCTCCAGTGCCCCTGATTTCCTCCTTTATTCAGCACACATCCTGATCTCCAGTGCCCCTGATTTCCTCCTCTATTCAGCACACATCCTGATCTCCAGTGCCCCTGATTTCCTCCTCTATTCAGCACACATCCTGATCTCCAGTGCCCCCGATTTCCTCCTCTATTCAATACACATTGGGATTTGCACCTGTGAACAATATCTCCTGGATTGAATGCATCTCTTACTCACCTAACTCACATCTCCTGCTCATCTTTATCATGGATGACCCGCTCAAGAAGTCAAAATAAAATCAGATGTTTTATCCCCATATTTTTTGTTGCTTAGTAACTCAAGCAGGAGGGTTGGAATGAAAGTCAGGTTACTAGGATTCACAGAAGAGGAAGTCAGCAGCCTCCCTGTTTCTCTTAGGAAAGGTTTCCTTGAAAAGACTTGCACAACAAAGATTTACAAGCAAAATTCCAGTGGGAGACATAAACATCCTAAAATCCTGTTGAAGGCAGGCACTGTGTATATGTTTGTGTGTTTTCTGCATGGAGTCTGTAATATTCGCCTGCAGTTCTTTAAGCCGTTTCTTACTCTTTAATAACATTTACAGCTTTGTCAGTGAAAGCTAAAGCTACTTAACGACTGGCTGTGCTTTTAAAATCAATATTAGCCAGAGTGGCCTAGATAATTCTAACTGTGCAATATCATTGAGAGAATAAATAATTATATGTGTGTGATTGAACAGCCGCACAGTTTGTAGTGAATGGAACACAGTCTTTAGAGATGAGACATTTTGATACTGAAAATTCAATACTGGGTGAAAGATAGGTCGATAAAGCACATGAATGATATTTAAAGAGAAGCTGTAATATTTTGCATGTGCATCTGTGGAAATTGTAAGCATGGTCCATTAACATTTTCAAACTTTTTTTTCATGTTGTTGCACTGTATTACATTTGTACATGGGGATGTCAGATTTGCTTACTACATAGTATGCTAGTATCTTGTAGTATGGTTTACTGTGAACACTGAGGAAAGTCTATGGAAGGCAATAGGATTTCCATGAAGGCTGTTGAACTGCCCCTAATGCCGCGTACACACGACCGGACTTTACGGCATACTTGGTCCGGCGAACCAGAGTCCGTCGGACAATTCGATCGTGTGTGGGCTCCAGCTGACTTTTTTTTTCTCAAAAGTTTGACGGACCTAGAAATGAAACATGTTTCAAATCTGTCCGATGGACTCAAGTCCGGTCGAAAAGTCCACTCGTCTGTATGCTAGTCCAACGGACAAAAACCGACGCTAGGGCAGCTATTGGCTACTGGCTATGAACTTCCTTGTTTTAGTCCGGTCGTACGTCATCACGTACGAATCCGTCGGACTTTGGTTGATCGTGTGTAGGCAAGTCCGTTCATTCGGAAAGTCCGTCGTAAAGTCCGTCGAAAAGTACGCCGGACAAAGTCTGCCGTAAAGTTTGCTTGCGTGTATGCGGCATAAGCAGCACCATTCCAACTTAGTTTATAAATCTTGGCTTATTTGGTAAGGCAGTTGAAAGAGCAGCCATTATGTGCAAAGTGCAGCAGCTCATAACAGCCAGTGAGATTTCAGATGACTAAGGCTAGTCCAGATAATTGCCTTTAGCTTTCTAAGTACATTGTATTTTGCTGTATTGAAATAGATACATTGGCTCTGTTTTAAGTTTCATATGGAAGGTGGTTGGCCATGTATTCTTCAATCTGACTTTTTTGTGGCCTGTCTGTGAAGAAGAGAGAGCAGGGGAGATTAGTACAGTAGAGTCAGCAGATGCTGCCAATACTGCCTTTATTAGCGGGAATAGAATAGAATTTATCATTGTTGGTTTGTGATGCCAGCCTATTCACTTGTCACCCTGGGCAGTGGCTAGTGGCATCAAAGCCTCTTATATAGATCATTGTTACTAACTAGTGCATAGCTAAAACAAGTGATGGTGTGCATTCAGGACACACAGGACTAGGAGCAGGGTGGGGGAACCTGCACAAAACAGCATGGATCTAGAGTAAGAATGACAAAACTGTCAGTAGTAAATGTTTTCTGTTTCTGAACCCTCCATGTGTTCCGTTAAATAAAAACCTGGTGCTATATTTATTATTTTGTATTTTATTGCTATGGTATTTAATAGGGCTGTTTGGCAAAAATAAAATTGTTCCTATGATTGCACTGCTATATTTGCAACATATTATTATTCTCATTTTGGTCAGTCCATGCCTGGGATTTGGCTATGAATTATTTTTTGTCACTGTATTGTGACATATGGAGCTGTAACCTTTTCAGTTGTGTAGCAACAGACATTGTGAATAGAATGCCCATCTTGCGGATCATGCTGATAGAGCGATTAGAGACATGGATATTCCTGCTGGTCCTTGTTGTTGAAACCACATTGGGGTTGCACAGATAGGGTTAATATTTGCATAATAGATTTCCCAAGACTTCAGGGTAAACCATAACAAAACCTGGAGATGCTTGTTCTATGGATATACATTAAAAGATAGGGTTAAAAAGTATGTAAAGTCAAAACCTTTTTCTTCATCGATATAGCAGGGAATACTTAAGGGTCTTTTAACACCCTCAGTTTTCGTACAGTTAACCCATGGTTTCCCATAGACTTTCTGTTAGATTGTACATTTTTGGTGCGTTTTCTGAAAACGCACCAAAAATGCACCATCTAATAAAAAGTCTATGGGAAAATCGGGGGAAACTGCACGAAAACTGCAGGTTCACTTTGCTGAAGTAGCTCTAAAGCTGAAAACCAGGTATGGAAAAAAAAACATTTCTGGAATTCAGCTTTATGACCCCTGACATTTTTTTTTTTTTTTAGCTCTGTGTCTGTTTAGGGAGATGTCCCTTCACTTACTGCCCAAGAGACACAGCAGCAAGTAAGAGGAGATCTCCTAAAAGCTAGGGGATATACCATTTTAGGCAGTTGTCACCAGAACAGGACACAAAGAGACTTGAATCTTCTAAGTGGGGATGTAGAAACTTGACAGAGATTTGAACTGTTCCACATTTTATTAAAACTACAAAAAAAGTTTTGGCTTTGTATGCCACTAGGTACACTTTATGTTATGAGAAGGATATGGGGAAACATCTTTTGGTTGCCCCTCATATATCCATGCCATGACTCTCATAGTGATTAACTTATCGTTAGAATTTGACCTTTCTTATTTGTAATGATCTGAACCCATTATGCCATTATGATATTTTAAATATATATGTACTGTGATTTTATGAGCCAGCTGTCTGATATGCTCAATATCCTTTTTTAGAATTTTCTTGGCTATATCGGTTGCCAGGTCTTTCCTCAACCCTTCCAAATTGGTCAGCCTGGGACTGGCATACAGAATGTGATAACATGTGCATAGCCAGTTTTTGCACACCAACAGTGCTTTAAAAAGTATTCATACCCCTTGAAAGTTTCCACATTTTGTCATGTTACAACCAAAAACGTAAATGTATTTTATTGGGATTTCATGTGATAGACCAACACAAAGTGGCACATAAATGTGAAGGGGAAGGAAAATAATATATGGTTTTCAATAATTTTTACAAATATCTGAAAAGTGTGGCGTGCATTTGTATTTAGCCCCCTTTACTCCGATACCCCTAACTAGAATCTAATGAAGCCAATTGCCTTCAGATGTCACCTAATTAGTAAATAGAGTCTACCTGTATCTAATTTAATCTAGGTATAAATACAGCTGTTATGTGAAACCCTCAGAGGTTTGTTAGAAAACCTTAGTGAACAAACAGCATCATGAAGGCCAAGGAACCCACCAGAGAGGTCAGAGATAAAGTTGTGGAGAAGTTTAAAGCAGGGTTAGGTTATAAAAAAGTATCCCAAACTTTGAACATCTCTCGGAGCACTGTTCAATCCATCGTCCAAAAATGTAAAGAGTATGGCACAACTGCAAATCTACCAAGACATGGCCGTCCACCTAAACTGACAGGCCGTGCAAGGAGAGCATTAATCAGAGAAGCAGCCAAGAGGCCCATGGTAACTCTGGAGGAGTTGCAGAGATCCACAGCTCAGGTGGGAGAATCTGTCCACAGGACAACTATTAGTCGTGAACTCCACAAATTTGTCCCTAATGGAATAGTGGCAAGAAGAAATCCATTGTTGAAAGAAATCCATAAGAAGTCCTGTTTGCAGTTTGCAAAAAGCTCCATCCAATCTGACAAAGCTTGAGCTATTTTGCAAAAATGTCACTCTCTAAATGTGCAAAGCTGATAGAGACATACCCAAAAAGACTTGCAGCTGTAATTGCAGTGAAAGGTGGTTATACAAAGTATTCACTCAGGGGGCTGAATACAAATGCACGCCACACTTTTCACATATTTCTTTGAAAACCATTTAGCATTTTCCTGGCACTTAACAATTATGTGCCACTTTGTGTTGGTTTATCACATAAAATTTCAATAAAATACATTTATGTTTTTGGTTGTAACATGACAAAATGTGGAAAATGTCAAGGGGTATGAATACTTTTTCAAGGCACTGTACAATAGCAAACTTAGAGAGGAGCTAATTAACCTATCAGCATGTACTGTAATGGAAATGTGGAAGAAAAACCACGCAAACACAGGGAGAATATGCAAACTCCATGCAGATAGTGCCTTAGAGAAGATTCAAACTAAGGACCCCAGTGCTACAACGCAGAGGTGCTAAGCAATAAGCCACTGTGCAACTCTTTAAATACATATAGAGAAATTAAAAATTATGGCATCAGAATAGACGGTGAAGAAATGTTTTATGAATGCAGCTTCAGGTGGAAACCAAGGAGGACAGTCTTTCTCTAACTCCAAGAACTGAGTGATCCATATGACTGCTGATGTGATGTTCTCCGTCTGCTCGGAGTAGAGAGCAGAGAGCAATGACTTTCAGTCACCACTCTCCGCTCTGATCCCCCAGGGCTCATTGGAGGGCAAGGCAGAAGAGGAGACAGGAGTGGCTGACTCCCATGCACATGCTGGAAGGTGGAGTCAGCTGTCAAACAGGCAGCTGAGTGGATCCTGACAGTATGGTCGGGATTTCTTCAGACTTGGAGTAGCGACAGAAGGTAAAATACGCTGACTCTGGGTCACAAGAGAGCAAAAGTAAGCACATTCCTGTGAACCACAAAAGAAATATGACCAAAAAATGTCATCAATATGAAGCTATGCAAATGCGTACATATTCAGAAAACACTTTATTTAGTAAGTTCTATTAGATTATACAGACATTTCCTGTATACCTTCATTTATTTTAAAGTATAGGGGTTTGTGTGCCTTATTTCTTCCCATAAATTGTAATTGAACTTTCTGTATGTATAGATATAGCATATTATGTATGAATGGATAGTGCCAATGGTTCATTCTTTAAATGTAGAGACTGTTTTTCTTCAAAATATACCTCTTTGCACAAGAACATCAAGGAATCAATTATCATGATACATTTTACATAGATTAGAAAGTCATTCACACATTGAATATCTACACAAATGATTTTCTCATCTACAGTGCGTTTTCTACCTGTTTATGTGGTTAAAGCACCATCTAGAGGCCATTCAACAAAGTGCTATATATACATCGACCTAGAAAAAGATATATTATGTCTCCTAACAATTCAAACAGAAATACACGTATGGCTTATGTCTGAAAATCATACCCTGGCAAATACATAAAGGGTGTCATTCCATTGAGGCACAGCACTGAAAGTGACAGTGCTTGTGTCATCCGTCATTGACAGCACTGAGGGAGGAATGTTCATACTGGACTCTCCTTACTCAGTGCACTCCCTGAACAGTCTCTGCACCATCAGGCCCCATTCACAATGCAGTGTTTTGTGGCTTGCAGCTCGAAGCTCCAAAACGCAAAAAATCAATTACTCTCTATGAAGTTGGTAAACATCTCAACTCCAAGTCGCCTGAAGCTCGAAAAAGTTCTGGAGCTTCTTTTGTAGCTGGAATCGGGCAAATTTAAACATTTTTGGTGTGTTTTTATTCCCTTGTAATTAATGGAAATGCACCATTCGAGCATTTTTGTGTGCATTAGCGTGTTTGTCACACGTTTTTGCACAATTTTCTACTTAAATGAAACCATTTAACCACTTCAATACAGGGCATTTCCACCCCTTTCCTGCCCAAGCCAATTTTCAGTTTTCAGCGCTGACGCAATTTGAATGACAATTGCGTGGTCATGCAACACTGTACCCAAATGACACTTTTATAATTTTTTCCCCACAAATAGAGCTTTCTTTTAGTGGTATTTGATCATCTCTGTGGTTTTTATTTTCTGCACTATAAACAAAAGAAGAGCAACAAGTTTGGAAAAAAAACACAATATTTTTTACTTTTTGCTATAATAAATATCTAATTTTTTTCTTTAAACTAATTTTTTCCTCAGTTTAGGCCGATATGTATACATATTTTTGGTAAAAAAAATCGCGATAAGCGTATATTAATTGGTTTGCGCAAAAGTTATAGCATCTACAATATAGGGGATAGATTTATGGCACTTTTATTATTATTTTTTTAATAGTAATGGCGGTGATCTGCGATTTTTATAATGACTGCGACATTGTGGCGGACATATCGGACACTTTTGACACTATTCACATTTATACAGCGATCAGTGCTATACAAATGCATTTATTACTGTATAAATGTGGCAGGGAAGGGGTTAATACTAGGGGGCGATCATGGGGTTAATTGTGTTACCTAGGGAGTGATTCTAACTGTAGAGGAGGGGACTCACAAGGGGAGGAAACCGATCAGTGTTCCTCTGTTTTGGAGACACACGATCGGTCTCCTCGCACCTGACAGGACATGGATCTGTGTGTTTATACACACAGATCCACAGTCCTGCTCTGTTAACGGGCAATCGCCGGTGTCGGCGGACATCGCAACCGCCGGGCACATGCATCGGCTCCCAAGTGACGCGGTGGGGGTGCCGCACGTGACGCCGGTGGCGCGTGCGCGCCTCCTAGACGGCCGGGTAGCCCAGGACGTCATATGACGCCCACCCAGGATGGGAGATCCTTCCTGCGGACATCATATGACTATGGCTGGGATGGAAAGTGGTTAAAAAATATATAATATTATTATTAATTATAATAATAATAAAATAATAATAAATCATTTAATAATTATTATTATTATTTATTTCTTTTTTGTTAGGGTTAGGGTGTTTAGTTACAGTGAGGGCAAAAAGTATTTCTTCCTCTGCTGATTTTGTGTGCACTGACAAAGAAATAATCAGTCTATAATTTTAATGGTAGGGTTTTTTTTAACAGTGAGAGACAGAATAACAACACCATATCCAGAAAAACGCATTTCAAAAAAGTTATGAATTGATTTGCATTTTAACCACTTAAGCCCCGGACCATTTGGCTGGACAAAAACCAGAGCGTTTTTTGCGATTTGGCACTGCGTCACTTTAACTGACAATTGCGCGGCCGTGCGGCGTGGCTCTCAAACAAAATTGACATCCTTTTTCCCCACAAATAGAGCTTTCTTTTGATGGTATTTGATCACCTCTACGTTTTTTTTTTTTTGCACTATAAACAAAAAAAGAGCGACAATTGAAAAAAACGCAATATTTTTTACTATAATAAATATCCCCAAATATATATAAAAAAACGGGGGGCGTGGTTTGCCTTGTGAGAAGATGGCTGCTTGATTCCCTAGCTCCCTCTCACCACAGCCTATAACTCGCTGTTAACGGGGTTCCTGGCTATCATCTCTCACTCAATAATGGGAACATCCTCCCGTGGAACATCGCACAGCAGATCCTGGTCACCGAGAGAACTTACGAACGGCACAAACCAAACCATACCGGAGATCTTCCGGTCCCAGCGGACTGCAATGGCGTCTCATCAACCCGCCACGACTTCGCCCTTACCTCCTGCCGACATCATTCTGACCCCCATCGACAACACCCGCTCTTTACAAGAACAATCTCCGCTCTCCCACCGGCAACCGAGCCTCCTAGACCTGCAGACAGTGGCGGCTGATATAAAAGACACACTGTTCTCTGCGATCACAGACCTGCGTCATGAGCTGCAGGCCATCACAGGCCGCATACAGCGTGTGGAGGAAAAATCTGCCCACCAACAAGCCGCAGTAAAGATCATCCACAATAAGGTAAACTTCCACACAATACAACTACGAGATCTTCAACGCCATGTTGAAGATCTCGACAACAGGGGCCGAAGACACAACCTGCGGGTAAGAGGTATACCCGAATCGGTTGAACAAGACAGAATTATCCCGGTGGTGACAGGCCTGTTTAACCACCTTCTAGAACGCCCTGAGTCCACAACCATTACTATGGAGCGCATACATAGAGCGCTTCGCCCAAAAGGGAGAGACACTGACCCCCCAAGGGACATTATCTGCCATGTGAATGATTTTTCTGTCAAAGAAGACATACTGCAAAAAGCCCGCGAAAAAATGACACTGAAATACGATGGCTACCCCATCCACATATATCAAGACCTTTCTGCCATTACACTGCGACACCGCAAGGATTTACGCCCCCTGCTGGAGGTCTTGAGAGCGAAAAGCATCCGTTATCGTTGGAAGTTTCCTTTCGGCCTCTCCGCCTCACACCAAGGCCGCACAGCTCTACTCAGAGTTCAGGAGAAATTGGATGCGTTCTGCCGCACACTGGATATACCATTCACCCCTGTCCCCAACTGGTACTCTGAATTCGACCTACAACATCCCAATGGACTCCCTCAGACAGAAAAACCAATGGACGTGCTCAACGCCAGCTTCCGCAGGAGACGTTCACCTTCAACCGTCAGAACCGACTCCTCTCCAGGTTCCCGTCACCCACCATCCAGCCCCATGACGGCACCCCTGCCTCGCCGAGCCCGCCGAGACCGTTAAGGATACCCACCTCTACCGAACAAGAAACCTTTACCGCAACATCTACCCACGCCATACATCGCTACGAAGATTGGAAGACCCACCTCATCGCACCACATATACCAGAACTCGGACTCCCACACAACTGACATCAACGAAGGAAGAACAGCCAAGAACTGATCACAGACACGGACATTATACCAAGACACTTCTTCACACTTGAATACCGATGGACATCTATCAAGCACTTCCAAAACCAGCTTCAACACTTTCATCTCCTCCGACAGACATATTGCTGATCACCTACCGACCGACATCTACAGAGACGTATGTATCACCTGCACTACCTGCATGAACTTTACCATTATATAGAATGCCTCACTTCACAAACAAGGTTACTATTTAAACATCACCACACACACAAACATCTTACACCCAAGATAGCCCCCTGTGGATGCGGGAGTATACACACTCGCTGACTATCCTGGTTCACAACTTTACTCCCCCACTTCATCTTCTTAAAACCAACCTCAATTACAACACACCGTTTTACATTACACCTACACTAAAGTCACCGCCACATCCTACATAAACAGACAAAGATAAATGCATGATACCCTGTAAAAACACACTTCCCCTAGCCACACGTTGCTCCCCATTCCTACTAACAATCGGGTAGATAACAGATCTCATACCCTACCCACCGAAACACGAAACAAACAACGCCAATCACAATTGGAGTTTATTACATGAAAGCTTTGCCATCCACACATGTTGCTTTCTCCACTACCCCCCCCTAGGAAACACATTAACTATTTCTATAATATATTACACTCCTCCTAATCCAAAGATACACCCTCCCTTGCAGACTAGCAGAAATGGAAGCATGCAGGCGCGCATACTGGTATTCATTACCCATGCCAACACATTTTCTAAGACTACTTGAACTCATGATTACAGATTGTATGTGCATTATAGAACTGACATTCACAATATTACTCCCCTCAATCACCACATACCAGACACACATAGACAATGTCATATACACATAAAACACCCCCGCCAATACTCTCCGCAAACGAACAAAAACCAACACACAGCAAACACGCTAATCTGGTTATATTCAGTTAAGCCGACTATACTTTTAGTTTATAATGCTTTTAATGTATTTTATTGGTTACAAAAATTGTTATAATTGTTATAATTGTTATAACTGATTGAATACGCACATCTTTCTTGTGCACTCTATAGGAAATGCTCAAATGCTGCAGACAAAACGGTCATTCGCTGTCTAGGTCTAGACCAATAGCACTGAATGGTACATGCTACTCTATTTGCAAATACCCTCCTCTCCATCCCACACTCCAATAAGCCTGCTCACAGCTAACCCATGCAGTGTCACATCTTATAACACCAATAACTTACCTAACCACCTACAAACCGCAATCTACTACACTTATCACACCGGTTCTTTACACATAAGCCAACACATTCCTATAATTGCTCAGTACATACGCCACCTACTAAATACCCATTACCACGTATATACCCCCAGTCTCATGACATAAGGCTGCTGATGAGATGGACCAATTTGGTCAAATCTATATATACCTTTTCTTCTATCATTATTTTCTTCTGACTCCATACCTCTCACTTGTCAAACCAACCCCCACTCAGTGGACAAACATACTTTACTTAACCCCTACACACACTTTTATACGATTGAAACCACTGAATTTTTACCGGTGAATACATATTTGTGGCTTGGACCACCGTTTAGGTGACCTGAACGCCACATAGTACCGGCCCCTTTTACCTGCCCCCTCTACAAGCTTCCCTTGCCTTACTACCAGACCTTACCCCACCCCACACTCAACCTCCTGCCACAGCCCACACCATACAGTAAGAATACATAAAAATTACCGTTACCATGTTAACACAAACCATAACAAAAGATAATCCAGTACTCAAAATAGTATCCCTTAATGTTCAGGGACTTAATACACCAGAAAAACGTTCCAAACTCCTCCTTACCATGAGCAGACTGAAAGCAAATATCATATTTTTACAAGAAACACACTTCCGTTCCAACAATATTCCGAAACTATGTAATGCTCAGTTCCCAACAGTATTGCATGCCACAAACCCCCTACACAAAACGAAAGGTGTCTCGATTCTCATTGCAAAAAACTGTCCCTTCCAGATCCAAGACTCGCTTCCAGTCGCAGATGGCAGATATCTTTTCATAAAAGGCTCTCTACATAACAAAACGATAACACTAGCAAACATCTATGCACCTAACAAGCACCAAGTCCCTTTCTTTCGGTCTGTAACAAATGCTCTCACGATATTCAAAGAAGGCGCTCTTGTATTAGGTGGCGACTTTAATGTCCCACTGAACCCCATTCAAGACACATCATCAGGATCCTCTACACTTTCCTATAAGGCCCTCAGAGAAATCAAATCCCTATTTACAAGACTACTACTCCATGACGCATGGCGTACGATACATCCAGACACCAAAGATTACACCTTCTATTCCAAACCACACGCCAAATATTCCAGATTAGACTATATTTTTTTATCACAAAATGAACTGCACCGGATTCAGCAAGCATCCATTGAACCCATGACCATTTCGGATCATCATCCTGTCTCATTATCACTTCAATTCCCCGAAACAACACCAAACTCGAGAATTTGGAGATTAAACCCATCGCTACTCACTGATCCCTCCATCACAATGGCAATAGATTCCACCCTACAAAATTTCTTCAAAGAAAATAACCCAGAAGACACATCCCCGTTAACTAACTGGGAAGCACACAAAAGTGTAATTAGGGGCGCCTTTCTCGCAGCTGCAGCAAAACGAAACAAAGAAAGAAGAAAACAACACTTAGACTTGATAGATAAGATTCACAAACTTGAAAAAGTCCACAAACAATCTCAAGCACACACCATTCTTCATGACCTGATACAAGCTAGAAAGGATCTTCTAGAACTACTAGACAAACAAATACAACGCAAATATATCCTATCCAAGAAAAAATTTTATGAATTTGGCAACAAAGCAAGCAAAATGCTAGCCAGGGCCCTGCAAATATCTAAAGCAGACATGACAATACACCATATCATAGACCCCGCAGGCAATAAACTAAATAAAACCCCAGACATTGACCAACAATTTGTGAAATATTACAGTAAATTATACAACCTAGATAAACCCACCCCCCCCTCTGGCGACCTCACCCGCACTCAATTGATATCAGAATTTTTAAAAAAATACAGCCCATCCCCTATATCGGAATCTGTAGCCCAGGAATTAAACACCCCACTTTCCTGCACTGAAGTCGAACTAGCCTTAAAGCAGATGAAAACGGGCAAAAGCCCAGGCCCAGATGGCCTCACGGCAAGCTATTACAAAACGTATGCAGACCTGCTTATACCGGCCTTCTTAAAAGCATTCAACTCTTTCACACAACCAATTGAACCCCCAAGAGACCTCCTTTCAGCCCACATAACTGTAATTCCCAAACCTGACAAAGACCACTCCCTAGTCTCCAACTACAGACCTATCTCACTCCTCAATGTTGACCTCAAATGGTATGCAAAATCCTTAGCTAACCGAATCTTACCTTTACTCCCCCAACTAGTTGGCCTTGAACAAGTAGGTTTTGTCCCCGGAAGAGAAGCGAGAGATAATACTCTCAAAACGCTCAACATCCACCATTGGCTTACTTCTACCAAAAACAAAGGCTTTATGCTTTCCCTCGACGCGGAGAAGGCTTTCGACAGGGTGGCTTGGGACTACATGCAAGAAACTCTTAAAACTATAGGCCTTCCGCAAATAATGCTGAACTACATATCAGCTTTATACTCCAGTCCCACTGCAAAAGTCAAAATAAACGGCCGCCTGTCGGATGCCTTCTCCGTGTCGAATGGAACACGTCAAGGCTGCCCACTGTCCCCTTTAATCTTTATTCTTTCTCTGGAACCTCTTCTTCGTTGTCTCAATTCCAATCCAGACATCAAAGGAATACAAATTAAAAAACGCACCTATAAACTAGCAGCATTCGCGGATTACATCCTCCTATTCCTCACTGACCCACTTACCACGATCCCAAACCTGCTTACAGACTTCCGAACCTTCCATACCCTCTCCAATCTCCAAATCAATTTCTCAAAATCCAATGCTCTGAACATCACCCTACCACCAGATGTCTGTCAACAATGCCAACTCAACTTCCCGTTCACATGGAAGAAAAATGCACTTCCATACTTAGGCATCCAAGTGCCGACCTCTCTAACTAATTTATACATCATGAACCATGCCCCTCTTCTTAAAAACATACAAGCTGACTTAAAGAAATGGTCCTCCGGTTACTTCTCCTGGTTCGGCAGGGCAGCCATTATCAAAATGAACACGCTACCCAGAATTCTATACCTCCTACAAACTATCCCGATCAAACTACCATCCATATTCTTTACTACATACCGAAAAGCTTGCACGAAGTTTATATTGGGTAAAACGCGACCACGACTGAGCTTCTCAAGACTGACCGCACCTAAACTACTAGGAGGCATAGGTACCCCAGACATACGCAAATATCAACAAGCATGTCACCTGACTAGGATCATTGATTGGAACATACACACCGCACACAAAGATTGGGTTCACTTAGAACAAACATTTTCAACAGTACCCATTCAAAACTTACCGTGGATTGAATCCCGCACATTGCTCCTTGATCACGCCCAACACCCACTCATCAACCCTACACTAACTTCTTTTAGGGACACCTGTCACAAACACAATATCTCATCAGTAAAAGGACCGATGACACCCATTAGACAAAACCCCGACTTCTCCCCGGGAATGCATGCATCATATCTGACATCTATATGGCCCCACCAGACTATCAGAGCCGAACATTTCTTTGAAGGAGGCCACCTCCTATCGCAAACCGCTTTAGCCGCGAAACTTAAAATAGACGCCTTCCCTTTTTGGACATATGTCCAATTACGTAATTTCTTCAACAAACCAACACCCAAACCGAACTGGTCCAGAACCACTACCCCATTTGAAAACCTATGCCTAAGTAACTGCGCCCAAACCCATCTGATCTCACAAACATACACCCTCCTCTTCAGTGAACACAACTTGACAACACATTGGACTAATAGACAATGGGAACGAGACCTCTCAATACAATTAAACGATCAAGAATGGGCTAATGTCCACTCCTTAATCCACAAAGGTTCGATGAACGTGCAAGTCCAAGAATCCGCATATAAACTATGCTCCAGATGGTATAGAACCCCACTCCTTTTGCACCGCTTTAATCCAACAATTCCCCAAACATGTTGGAGATGTAATGCAGACATAGGTTCATTCATACATATCTGGTGGTCTTGCTCCAAAATCCAACCTTTCTGGAAAGAAGTGCACACCCTCATCACACGAATCACCACTTACAACCTAAACTTTGATCCCGCAATGTTTCTATTACACCATTCTCCCTCTCACATACCAGCTTACCATCATTCCCTGACCATGCATCTGGTGAACGCTGCAAGAATGTGCATACCCCCTAAGTGGCGCTCACCTGAACCACCTACCATCAAGGACTGGTTCCATCGTATACAACATACACAAACAATGGAAGACCTTATCCACCAATCCAACGACACTCAAGCAAAGTTCACCAAAACATGGGCATTGTGGATACACTTTACCACAACAGATGTATACAAACAATCCATGACATGATTACCCTCACTGGGCTGTGGCAGGAACTAAACACCTCCCGATTCCCACATCCCACTTTGTCCCTGGACTTTTCCATATATGTTTCTACTTATCCATTTAATCACGGACTTATTGTCCTCTTCAAATTTTTCCCTCTTCCCACTACCCCACCCCAATGAAATTCAATATTCACCCGTAACCATGAACCAGACTGTTAAATACTGCACTAATCTGTTAACTTATCATACCAACCTCCCCTACCTGAATACCTCTTAGGCCTTTCACATACCCTGTCTCAACCCTGGCTGGTACCCAGACATTGGATACCAAACCGATATGATCTATCGAAAATGCTGAATTTACCCCGAATTAAACCCCATGCAGTACCCACTGAGATATCAGGATTTACCTATACTTTTATTCATACACAATAACATATTTGTTACCAACAAGAACACACATTAACGTCCTCAGATCTAATGTAATAAAAAATTGTATCTCCCTGCTTTTTCTATTACTCACAGCATAAAATGTTTGTACTGTTACTGTTTAAATCTTCAAAACAAAGCGGCTGCGTCCGCATTACTGTATTTACAAGCTATTTCTTTTGACTTCTATGTAACATGTTGACCCGTGTTTGAAAATTCCAATAAAAACTTGATTGAAAAAAAAAAAGAAAAAAAAAAAATTTTTTTTCCTTAGTTTAGGCTGATACGTATTATTCTACATATTTTTGGTAAAAAAAATGAAATAAGCGTTTATTGATTGGTTTGCGCAAAAGTTATAGCGTCTACAAAATAGGGGATAGTTTTATGGCATTTTTATAAATTTTTTTTTTTTTTACTAGTATTGGCGGTGATCAGCAATTTTTATCGTGACTGCGACATTATGGAGGACAGATCGGACACTTTTGGCGCTATTTTGGGACCATTCACATTTATACAGCGATCAGTGCGATTAAAAATGCATTGATTACTGTGTAAATGTGACTGGCAGTGAAGGGGTTAATCACTAGGGGGCGCTGCAGGGGTTAAGTGTGTCCTAGGGAGTGATTCTAACTGTGGGGGGAGGGGCTAAGTGTGACACGACACTGATCACCGCTCCCGATCACAGGGAGCGGTGATCAGTGTCAGTGTCACTAGGCAGAACGGGGAAATGCTTGTTTACATCAGCATTTCCTCGTTCTTCCTCTCCGTGAGACGATCGCGGGTATCCCCACGGACATCAAGTCCCCGGGACCCGCGTTCACACTCACGGAGCTCGTGGCAGGGTTGCGCGCCGCCGGCGGCACACACACGACCACACTGCGCCAAATTTAAAGGGACGTACCTGTACGCCCATTTGCCTGTCCGTGCCATTCTGCCGACGTAAATGTTCGTGCAGCGGTCGGCAAGCGGGTAATGAGTGAAATAAGTATTTGCTCCCCTATCTCTCAGCAAGATTTCTCTCTCCAGGTGTCTTCTATACAGCATATGAGCTGAGAATAGGAACAGTCTCTTAAAGGGAGTGCTCCTAATCTCAGCTTGTTGTCTGTAAAAAAGACCCCTGTCCACAGAAGCAATCAGATTCCAATCTCTCCACCATGGCAAAGACCAAAGAGCTGTCCAAGGATGTCAGGGACAAGATTGTAGACCTACATACACAAGGCTGGAATGGGCTACAAGACCATCGCCATGCAGCTTGGTGAGAAGGTGATAACAGTTGGTGTGATTATTTGCAAATGGAAGAAACACAAAATAACTGTCAATCTCTCTAGGTCTGGGGCTCCATGCACAATCTCACCTCGTGGAGTTTCCATTTATTATGAGAACAGTGAGGAATCAGCCCAGAACTACTTGTCAATGATCTCAAGGCAGCTGGGACCATAGTCACCAAGAAAACAATTGGTAACACATTACGCCATGAAGGACTGAAATCCAGCACCACCCGCAAAGGTCCCCTGCTCAAGAAAGCACATGTACAGTGGCCTAGCCAGTCTCTAGACTGTAATCCCATAGAAAATGTGTGGAGAGGATCTGCAAAGAGGAGCATGAAAAAATCTCAGAGATGTGTTCAAATCTGGTGGCCAACTACAAGAAACGTCTGACCTCTGTGATTGCCAACAAGGCTTTTGCCACCCAGTGCTAAGTCATGTTTTGCGAAGGGGTCAAATACTTATTTTACTCATTAAAATGCATATCAGTTTATAACTTTTTTGAAATGCGTTTTTCTGAATTTTTTTTTTGTTCTGTCTCTCGCTGTTAAACTAAACCTACCCCTAAAATGATAGACTGATCATTGCTTTGTCAGTGGGCAAACGTCCAAAATCAGCAGGGGATCAATTACTTTTTTCCTTCACTGTATTTATTTATTTTTTTTTAGATTTTTTTAGGGTTAGGGGTTAAGGTTAGGGGCTAATTATTTATTTATTACTCCTAGTGTTAATTTATTGAATTTATTTATGCATATTTTTATTTATTTGTGTATTTATTTTACATTTATTTATTCATTTTATTATTAGTAGTAGTGGTAGTAGTATTAACACCCAAACAAAAATAAATAATCCTAACCCCAACTTCTAATCCTAACTTAACTTTAAAGGGGTTGTAAAGGTAATTTTATTTTTTTTTTAAAATAACTAACATGTCATACTTACCTTCACTGTGCAGCTCGTTCTGCACAGAGTGGCCCCGAACCTGCTCTTCTGGGGTCCCTCGGCGGCTGTTTCAGCACCTCCCCGCAAGAAATAACCACCTTAATGCGAGCTCCCTCGCATGGTGGTTAGTTGTTGCGGGCGCGCTCCCGTGATACAGCCGGCGGCTATAGCCGCTCGCTGTATCACTCGGCCCCGCCCCCCGGCGCGCCGCGTCATCGGATGTGATTGACAGCAGCACGAGCCAATGGCTGCGCTGCTTTCAATCCATCCACTGCAGCCAATCAGCGACCAGGCTGAGCTGCAATAGAGATGACGAGAACGAGCAGCGGAGATTCGAGGTGTCAGGTAAGTAAAACGGGGGGGCTGGGGGCGGCGGTATTGTCAAAAGTTTTTTCACCTTAATGCATATAATGCATTAAGGTGAAAAAATTTTTACCTTTACAACCCTCTAACCCCTTACCCTAACGAAATAAATAAATGAATAATAATAATAAAAAAATAAACGCTAATAGAAAAGCTTAAAAAAGCTGAAATACCTAGCAACAAATGATGCAACAAATAATAGTTTTCTCTATTGGCTAATAAAAAAATGCCAGCGCTCAAAAACGCTGTCTAAAAATGTGCAAGTTGTGCATAAAAACATGCCAAAATCGTGCATAAAAATGCTGGTAAAATGCTTAAAGATCATACACTCAGGTGTGAGAGCAGCCTCACACTGGCAGAGGAGTTGTGAGCTAGAGGTTGGTAGAGCCTGATGGAGAACTGAGAGACTAGTTCCCCATCAGGTCCTCTTTACTTTTGACTGACAGCGAATGGCAGTGTATGGATTCATAGCTGTTATTTGGTCCAAAAAGCCCGCTGCTATTCGTTGTCAATCACAGGCAAGATGGACCTGATGGGGAACTAGTCTCAGAGTTCTCCATCAGGCTCCACCCACCCAGTAGCCACAGTGGCTGTGAATGGTGGGCTGAACCGAATGTCGAACTCAGAGACTAGTTTCCTTTCCAGTTTGCATGTGTGTGATTGACAGCGGATGGCAGTGGGTGTATTCTAAATCTGCTATTGGACTGAGTAACAGCTATGGATCCACCCACTTCTCAAGCAGAGGCAAAGCTAACCTGATGGGGAATTAGTCTCTCACAGTTCTCCATCACATCAGACTCTGTCTATTTATCTCAGGTTTATTAGTATAACAATTATGTGATTTATTTGTATGTCTAATACTGGTCAGATTATTATTATTTTTTATGTAAGAGTTTTAGTAGCATTCCCAAAGTTGTGCAAAAGTCTTAGTGGTTTATGACAACTGGAACATTACAGGTTTTATTAGAGAAGAGATCTTTCCACACAGTTTACCAAAAAAAAAATACAATAGAAATGATGTATCAGTAGTACATTGAATTACTAGCATAATCTGTTCCAGAAGCATGCGTGTAATCCAAAGCACTCTTATATTAAAGCGAGTTTCCCCATAGGAATCAATGGAAACTCAGATAATTTGTTCCAGTGTCACTGCTAGTGTATGCAGTACTGCCTGTGGCCAGAGGTGGGGGAGGGCACCGGAGACACTAGGAAACACTCAGAGATGCTTGGAGACACAGCTCGTATTGCGAAACTTGAAAACTGCGTTACTCGCAATCCTAGGTTTTACTGTATATGGTACCAGAAAGGTGGACCGATGATGTCACAGCCTCTGACTCGTTGCTAGAATACATTTTTTGCTCTGAGCTTCTGAGCACCACTGCGGTAGACTCTTCTGTGTTCCAGGTATGACACTGGAAGTCTCAGCCTACACTCAGAACACAATGCAGTATGCTGTATGTAGCCACATCTTCATACAATTTATACTGCATATCCAGTGGCCTCAGGGGTTAGTCAGGGACATTGTTAGTTTTGGTCAGCTTGGCCCCAACGAACTATGTAAAGTGTGTGGAAAGATGGAGTTCTTCTTTAAGAATTTAACTTGACTTTACTACATCGGTAAACATCTAAGTGAAGCAACATGTACAGTATATTAAAAAAAAAATTTCTGAAAACAAGACTTTTTCCCATTTCCCACAGTGTATATGGGTACCATATACACATAATTTCTATTATATATATATTTTTCATTACATTTTTTTGCTTTTACAAAGGGCTAACAAGCCCCCTAGGTATAAAAAGCATGAACAAGTGACAGGTTTACCATGATATCAGAAGTCTATTAGACCTAATATCACCCCTGCCCTAATGTCACCTTTTCCCTTCACTTAAGTCTATCAAGCCTAGATCATGCTTGTTTAGCTGCTTACCTAACCACAGTAGCCGAGGAATGACAGCTCTGAAATGATGAAATGTTTGTCACTTCCTGGTTCATTAGTTGCAAAGGAGATTGGTGAACCAGTCCAGCTGGCAGGGTGGGGGCTGGCACCTTCTTAGTACTGGAAAAGTGATCACCTGGCTCTACAGTTGTCCCTATCAATTTTAGTAAAAATCTGGTTGCTGACTGAAAAAAATTGCACCAAGCTTACGGCTGCAGCTCCAGCCAGGTCCAGGCCATTTATAGGCAGCCTATGGACAGCTAATGGATAATATTTAATGATTAGAAAGTATAATTTATATTTATATGGAAGTTTTAGTAACATTCTCATTGTGTAAAAGTGTTAGGGT